>NW_024354500.1:10994632-11177286 GCF_902729225.1 Pteropus medius
TGCCACAAAGAAAAGAATTTGAATTTTCTCTTAAAATTAGCACTTAGGAAATCACTTGTAACCTTACCGAGGCAGTTAGATTACAGTGAAATGGAAAGTAAGTAGGATTGGGAAAGTGTAGACAAGTAGCATTAGCTACACTTTCCAAAATCTGGGCAGAGAAGGAAAGGATTGGAGAGTGAGAAGATGATGCATACGGAGAGATTTGGAGTTGAGGGAGAGCTTTTTTTTTTTTCGTCTGACCAGAAGATGACCGTCTCGAGTCGTCCAAGAAAATAAGGACTATAACGAAGCCCAGGGCCAATAGATATTATTGTATGCTAAAAAAAAAAGAAAAAAATACATAATCATGTTTTTAGGCCAAGAAAAGGGATCATGAGGAATGAGAAGGTTGACACATAAGAAAGAGCAGATATTAGCGAGGGGGTGGCTGTGAGTAAATAAATAGGATAAGAGCAAGCTATAGATAGAGTTTTAAGAGGAAGAATGTATTGTTCTCTAAGAGAGGAATAAAGAGGAAAGAATGGGTAAAATCAAGAACTCTTGATGGACAAAGAAGAATTCAAGGAACATATGCCAGTGAGCTTTGTCCCAGTAAAGTAGAAAATCAAGCCATCCAGTGAGAGAGAGAGAGAGAGAGGTAGGGAATGCTTCAAGAGTTCCAGTGGCAAAACTTTGAAAGACTATGGAAAATTGACATTTGAACCCCTTGGCTAAAAATCCTTGCCTTGCTGTGTCCAGCAAACCTATATTATGCTCCTTACCTGACTGTAACCAAGCCCTACCTCCCATACTAAACCAGATTTTGAAATGTCTATAAAGATCCCAGCTTTGCCCTTACCTTTCTGAGATGCTAGTTAAAGCAAAGCTATCCTAACATAGCAAGCAATAAATTTAGTTTTCCAATATCTACAAGATAGTTCTGGCAATATTTTATGGAGCCAGCATTTAACTAATATATTCTAAAAAAATTAATGGAAGGTAATTAGACCTTTTCTTTATGACTAGGAATCAACCATTCATATGATAATGCCAAATTTTTAAACTATTCAGCATTTATGTTTCTGAACAGTTTAGAGCTTCCTGACTATATATATATATATAGTCAGTTTAAACTTTCTCCCACAGGCTGTATGTACACTTTTTACCACACACACACACACACACACACACACGCACACACACACATACATATAGGATATATATATATATATATATATATACCTCATATATATATCATATATACCTAAGAAAGGATCCTATGGGGCTTCTCTTACTAAGGGATCTCTGTAATCTCTGTTTGTCCTCTTCATCCCTGGCTCTCTGCTCCCCTACATAGTTCCCATTAACAAGTCCACCAGCTGTCCCTCCTTCTACTCAATTGTGCATGGCCCCTTCCCCTGAAAGGTAGACATGGGGGAGGTGAGGAGAGTCTATTACCAACAGGCACAGTGCTAAAGGCTGAGAGTAAACTTTGAAATATCAGAGAGAATTCTAAACTCAAGCCAAAGAAGTATATTCAAACCACGCTATCCATCTATAGGGCATTTTCCCCTAACAATTTCTCTGTGGTGTGTTCTTCTATCTCTGACTTTCTTTGCCTTTCTTCAAAAGAACTCTTCACAGTACCAATCAGAGTGCTGCTTCTGTTCATATCATTAAACTAACAGATGACAGACAGCATTATGAACATAATCTTTATTTCATTTCTGTCATTCTTTAGGGTTGGGTTTTTTTGTGTTTTTTTTTTTTTTCACAAAGAGCTTTTTTCTTAATTTGCTCAATTTCTTGGGTTTCTTATTTCTTTATTTGCCATTATACAGTAAATGGATGGGTGCCTAAAGCTTGGTTTGATTTCTAGATAAATTAGGTATCCAGCTCCCTGTATTACAGTGTTAAACACATAGCTGGTGTTCGACAAATACTTCTTGGATCAGAATAAAAATTTTCTTTTTCTGGACCAGCTTATAAATCCATTAACCTTTTACCTCTGTAACCCAGATTGATAGATGCTGTAACTGCAACTACTACTAATAACAGCTTACAATGATAGAAGATTACTCTGTGCCAGGCATTGTTCTAAGATCTTAACCTGGGTTAACAAATTTAATTCTTAAACCAACTCTATTAGGTAAGTACCATTATTATCAGCTGCATTTTCAGAAAAAAAAACTGAGACACAGAAAAGTTGAATAATTTGTTCAAAATCAAGCATCTAAGTGACAGAGCCCGGGTCATCAGACTTCAGTCTCTTAACCAGAGCACTATGCTGAGGACCATTATAATATTTTATGATTAGAAAATATTTTTTAAAATTTCATGATTAAATTTGGAATTGATTTTAATTTTTCTTTTGGAATAGATTTATCCATATAACTTTCATGAACGAATAACCATTTTCTATTTAACAACTTTTAAAGAAATATGGATTCTGAAAAATGAGAGATTAGTAATTTTTAAATTTTTTGGAATACATTTGTGTGAACGTATCTTGTCTGTACGAATAAATCAAAATTCTTTCCTTACATGTGACTAAGCTTAACTTCTGAGGTGATATACAAAGAGAGAGAATTTGATTTATTCTCTTAATTGGGTGAGCTTAAAAGAAAATAAAATTGAAAACATTATAACCAGTGGCAGAAATATTTGGAGCTTAATAATTGCATTCTTAAGAAAAGAAGTGCTCAGCCTAAGAAAGTTCCTGGGCTCCATTTCTCCTCAAGGGTTGAGGTGTGTTTTCTCTACTCCCATTCTATTTCCATCTGGAAAAGTAGGAAAAACTGGGGAAGTGACTGTGAAATTCCATTTTATTTTTCTTGAAATAAAATGTGTCTTCTTTGTTCTTTAAGGCCCTGCCTCTGTGCTTGTAATTCATAACAATCCTTCCTTTACAGAGACTCTAAGTGACATAGAAAATGGTTGCCAAGAATTCAAAACCATCGCAAGTCGTAAGGGATTATATTTGAGTGAGAAGCTGCTAAAATTGTTTCAAATCACCCAATTTCACATAGTTGAAATGTGAACAGGGGAATAGAGGTGAAACGTAAGCTTTTAAAGGAATGTTAACTGCTATCATCAGGGAAAGATATCAGAAAAAAAACCTACTGTCAGTAAAAATATGGATATATTCACTACAATATAGGGGGGGAGCCAGATGGGGAAAACGATGGAGCAGAAAACAAAAGGGCAGACAATGTTAAATCTCTGTTTAATAAACACAGCTGGGATGCAGCTGAAGTTGAGGAGACATAGAAGCTACCTTTTTACTCACAAAGAAAATCTGCTAATGGTAGAAGTGAAATTGAATATTTGGTGAATGAATGGGCATTTTCATGCCAAGAAATAGGCATGATTATTTATTCCCAACAGCTTGTAGGACTTAACATTAAAGAGAAATTGCAAGAATCAAGGACGGCCAGGAGAGGATGTCTGCTGGCTTGCAGGGGAAGAACATTGACTGTAAAAAGAAATGTGCAAATCTTTGCAGCCGTAAATGCACTCAAAAAGGCAAAGGCAGCTCTCGAGAACATCCTGGATGCCCTTGGACATTATAATGCATGCATGACATTCTTAATTAAGAAATATAAGGTTTTATTTATTCCATAGGTAAGATTTCTTTTATGACCAAATAATTTTATTTATGAGATTAATCGGTTAGC
Organism: Pteropus medius; assembly: GCF_902729225.1. Classification (NCBI taxonomy): domain Eukaryota; kingdom Metazoa; phylum Chordata; class Mammalia; order Chiroptera; family Pteropodidae; genus Pteropus; species Pteropus medius. Next base: position 10,998,292 of record NW_024354500.1, read on the forward strand.
CAAAAGTAACGTCTTATTAAAATATAGCCTCATTGATACGACAGTTGTAACTTTAGCAGATTACAGATCTTAATTTAGATTCATTTTAATTATTAAAATATTGACTGGAATGCCTGATATGAGAATTCATTCTAATCCTAGCTATTATTCTGAGACACAAGTTTGATTTTCATCTACCTTGATGATTTAATATGGTAAGCTTTGTTAGAAGCACAAATTCAAAGACTCGTTCATCAATAATTATGAGATATTTTTATTTTTCAGCAAAAGTACATACTTCCTTTGCCCAGAGAGAGTATTCATAATAGTATAGGTGGAAATAAATGCCCCAGCCTTGGAGTCTGGAGATTGGGAAGTCAACAGCCTGCTTCTGACTTCCTGTTCAACTTTAAACTAGTCATTTAATCTCCTTGGGCCATAATTTCTTTGTCTTTGAGATAGGGTTAATAACATCTGTTAATAGGGATGCTGGGAAGACAAAAATGATATTTGCTTGTTTAATGAATTCTACTTGCTAGGTTTAAATGTTCTACAATGCTCTACATGCATCATCTGATGTTGTGTTCAGTGTGAATGGCATTCCTCGAAATTGTGTGATTTAACACATTGGGTGAAATGCCTTTCCTAAGGTAGTAAACTGGGATTCAAACCCAGTTGCCTGGCTTAGGATTTATGGCCTTAACCACTAAGCAACACTACCTCTCTGGGGCTGAAGAGGAGATGATACTAATAAAAACTTTGAAAGTGCTGAGATTAAAGCCCACTTACTTCCTAATGTTGCATGGCAGGGAAAAGCCATCCTGTATAAAAATCTCTTTCAAGACTTCCCATATTTTTGTAAGGCTTAGTCCAATTTATTTTAAGGCTTAGTCCCCCATATCACTAACAAAAGCACTGACAAATAACAAGTGAATGTTACTGAATGGAAGTGGTGATACCAGGATAGTATATCTCCAGTGGGATGAACACAATGGGTTTCCCTGTTCACAGGACAGCGAAAGTCAAACTGGGTCATTCACTGAACTGTGAGTACACTAACCTGTTAACACCCCCTTTATTTTCTAATGTGATGTGATAAATAAATGTATAAAGAGAGTCCAGAAATAGTTACATTTTAATAATTTCAAAGTTATCCTCATGAGGTGGTTAGGGAAAATAATGGTTGTTCATCCATGCATGCATCCACCCATCATTCAATCAAAAAACATTTGTTGCATTTACTATACAGCAAGCATATCCTAGGTTCTAGGGTTCAAAGATACTTGAGAAATGCCCCTGACCTCAGGTAGCGATAATCTGATGAGAAGGGAAGACAAATCAAAAGGTAATGAACACTCTGTGGCAAGGGCCAAATGAAAAAAAGGAATCGAATGAGAAGGATTTAGATGAGAGTACAGAAAACCAAACAACTGATCTAGTAGAGGCTTAAAAGGATAGTAGAGGCTTTGTAGAAACAGGGACCTCTGACCTGGGTCTTAAAGGATGTGTACAGTCTACGTAGATAGGCCATTCTTTATGGGGAAAAAGCTCCCTCCACTCCATCAACGCCCCTTCCCCAAATTAAGTAAAGCAAAATGGACTTATCTTCGTCTGCTTTTAAAGAATAAAGGAAACCTATTTATTTTCTAAGATGCTAAATGAACAGCTTAGATTAGTTATCATAGTTAATAAGGCCATTAGCCCAAGTCAGGGTAAATAGGATACTGAGATAATGAAGAAACACTAGGCATGAGAGACCCCATTTCAAATCCCAGTCCATACCAGCTTGTAGTATTATCTTGGGGAGTACAAACTGATGTAATGAGAAGAAAAAAATTTTTTTAAATTGCAATTTGAGTTGAATCCCTGGAATATAGTAAGAATAACCCTTTGGAAAGAAGTCCTCCTTCATGTAAAAGGAAAGAAGGAAGCAAGAGAGGTAGGAGGGAGGGAGGGAAGGAGAGAGGGAACCATGGACCATATTTGTTATTGTTCTTACTGTGAAAAGGATGTTCCCTGGATGGGGTCTGAGAGGAAAAGCAAGAATAGAGAGAAAAGTAAATTGTCCTTCATTTGGAGAGTCACTCCCTGGAGACTCATGTGACAGGTGGTTCTGGAGGTGCTGCAGAGGACTCCCTGGAGAGGGCAGGCCATGTGGAGAGAAGATTGCATAGGCCATGGCATGGAAGGCCAGGCAAGCTAGGAAATGAGATGTCTTGTGTTTAACTTTAGACCGATTTCTGTGGTATGCTCTCTGTTGTGTCATGTCTTGGTGCTTTGGGGAAAGGAAGAAAGAGGAGTGGTGACCAGTGTAAGCCAAAGATGTCGCCACCTGAGAGCAGGAACCGTGTCTGCTCTGTCCACCATCACAGTGCTGGGCATATTGTGGGGCTTCAATAAGGAAGAAAGAATGAAAGGAGGGTTTGTGAGAAAGCTGCATATCTGGGAATATTAATTAGCATACCCATTGTGAAAAATAATCTGGTAGTATCTATTAAAATAAAATTATATACGCTCTTAGATCCAGTAATATCACTTTTGAGAAACTGTTTGCCAGAAATAAAATTACCAGTATGAAAGAATTTGTGTTAATAGCAGCATTGTTGGGTGGTGACCAGGAAATAAGGACAACTTGAAAGCCTACCACAAGGAGAACATCTTACTAAATTATGTTATACCATATCGTCAAATACTACGCTGCTATCTGATATGTTGACATATCTATAAAGTGATGTATCTATGTGTATTAACTTAGAAAAAACATAATATAATTTAAGTAAAAGAAGGCAGGTTTCAAAGCAACTTGTCTAGGGTAATTTGTATAGCCTATGATTATAACAGAGGAAAAAAAGGAGGAGAAGAAGGAGGAATAGGAAGGGGAGAAGGAGAAGCCAAAGAATGAGGCAGACCTCTGAGTCTGGAACCAGCCTACTTGGCTTTGAATCCAGGAGCCACTACTTTACTATGTGACTTGAGCGAATCAGACTTTCCATGATTCAGTTTACTCATTGGATATTGATGATGATAATATTAACCTCATACATTTATTATAAAAAGCAAATGAAATAATTTTGGTAGAGTGCTTAGAGCAATGCCTTGCTTGCACTTGATAAAATTTTCATTTTATTTCTGATTATTTGGTCATATTAACAGACAAAAGTGCAAAAATGTATTCATCAGATTATAAGCCTTGTTTTCACAGGAGACTGGGACTAGAAAAGGGAGGAGTAAGTTATTAACTTAAGATACACAGCATGCTCTGCTGTTTAATTTGTTATAAAAAGCACGTGTTAATGTAGTAATTTAAAAATCAAATCCAGTAAAATATTTTAAAAGAGTACAACAAAAAGGGTTGACTGGCAAGACAAGGACTACTACCGACACAGAGTGGCTCTAGTAACTAAATATATTCCAACAGAATGGAATATAAAGGTCTGAAATTGATCCCAGGAGATATAACATTGTATTATAGGCTAAGGTTGGTACTTCTAATTATTGCAGAAAGGTAGCATTATTAAAAAATGGCACAGCAACAATTGGTTAGCTCTTTGGAAAAATGTTGAATTTCTCCTGACACGTTACAATGAAATAAATAGCAGACGTATGAAAGAGTGAATTATTTAAAAAAAAAGATATAGAGGAAAGTTATTCTGATATCAAGGTAAAGAGTCTTTTTAAGCATAAAGACAAAAACTAATCATAAGGAATAAAATAGAAATGGCTATATAAACACTGAAAACTTCTCTCTACCTCCCCTCTCTCTTATCCAATTAAAAAACTATACATTAAAGGCAAATGAAAACCTAGAATCATAATCTAAAAATACTATGAAAAAGATCAACACCACAGTAGAAAAGGAATGAGCAAAAGAAGTGACGATTTGCAAAAGAAATACAGGTGAATATATAAAGAAACTATTACGTTTTCGTAGTAACCAAAGAACTATAAATCTAAATAACAAGAACATACTATTTTTATGTATTAAATTGATAATGATTTTTAAGGTTTAACTCCTAAAAGACTGCTTTAAATTGATTCATTCCTAACGCAAGTGACACTACCCAAAGTGGCAGCCATCGCCATCTGTTGGTGGCAAGCAGCGGTGACCCTTCTTTGCTCTGAGGCATGGCTTTGTTCCTCTCCATGAAAGCTTATAAATCAAAAATTTGAAAGTATAGGAATGTCCATACTTGTGTGGTTTGGTGTTTGGTGAAATGGCTTTCTCATTCTATGCTGTGAAGGGGATAAGATGGTACAATGGAGGGCATTTAGCAATATGTATAAAAATCACTTAAAATGATATATGTAAATATATTTTAAGTACATGCACACACATTGATTTAGTCAGTCAGTTATTATAAAATTATAATAAAGAAATTATCTCGAATAGGAGAAATGATAATCTGAAAGACCCATTGAAGCATTGCACAGAATAGCAAAAAAAGAAAAAAAAAGAATCTATTTGCTATCAATAGTAGATCTGTTAAATGAATAAATTCGATTCGATGCAGTCACTGAAATAGTGATGCTTAAAAAAAATGAAAAATATTTACTACAAAAAACTAAGCTATGGTGAGGGAAAGAAAATGACAAAGCCCTATGTACATAGTAAGTTCATTTTCTTATTTAATCTGAAATTATAGATGCCAAATGCTGAAAGTGGTTGTCTTTGGGAGGGAGAATTATAAATGTTTTCATTTTCTTTTTCCTTTGTATGTGTGTTTGTTTGTATGTTCCATACCTTCTACAATAAATATGTACTACTTTTGTAATCAGAAAGGCCAAATCTTAAAAAATGGCCAGGGTCGGAGGGCAGGGAAGAAAAGCAGTCTACATTTTTGCCAAGTGCTTTTAATCAGCGTAGTAGGTGAAAAGTGACAAAATCAAATTGGTAAATGCCAAAAGCTTCACCACGGCCTCTCGTCACTGCCTACAGCTGCCCCGGAGTCCCCATCAGCCCTATGTCTCTCATTTCTCTCCTGTCCCAGTCTGGGCCTCTGGTTCTCTCCAGTTAGATTTACAGAAGTCTCCAGCATCTGTGCTTCTTATCCATCTGCCTCTACAGAGCAACAAGCCTCTCCACTCTCCTGCTTGCCTTTAATTCCTCTTTCAAAATCTGTTTCCTCTAAAAGGTTTTCTTGAGTTTGCCTAATTATTCTGTGCTAATCCACTAGAACAATCTGTGATTTTAGGTAAGTTAATTAACCCCTCTGTGAATCAGTTTTCCTACAAAAATGGGAATAATAAGAGTAGCTATATCACAGGTTGCTGTGGTGATTAAATGAGTTAATACATGTAACATGCTTAAAATAATGTCTGGTAAATAGGTGAGCCAGAATCAAAGCTGGATATTCTCATTATTTAACAATTGTACTTATTATTTTTCCAGCATTTGTTCCATAGCGCTCAGATTCTATAAGGTATTAATAGTTATAAGATTATAAAAAATAAGTCCAGCACCAGCTAAACAAAATGAATAGGGTTCTTTACTGCAAAATGAGGAAGATAGAGTATGTCAGGTTTTCCAAACTTACATTAAAAAAAAAAATCCCTGGACCCCTTTTCTTAAAGTATTTTAATGAATGGTTCTTTTGGAAAGGTTAATGTGTTTGTCATTTACCATAGATTTGTCTTTGTCCCCCTCTTCACTTCTGCTCAGTAAACTGAGGACAAAGACCTGGTCGCTTTTATTTATTTTTTATTTTAAATAGAGCCATTATGTCTTTTGAAAGTACTTTAGAATAAGAACTATATAAATGTAAGGTGATGGCTCCTTTCTAAATGGTTTTTATTTCATATAGGTTTGAAGTAAATTTTTATTGAATGAAACAATGAGCAGATGAATATAAGAAAAACTATTCCACAGAGTAAAATAATGAATTAACTAATTGTTTTGGTGGGTTGACTATACAGTGGTTCTGGGAAGGGAGGCTGTGTTCTATATGAAATGTGAGTATTACAAATATATAATTTATACTACATATTGCATGCTTTTTGAAATTTAACTCAAGAAAGGCTTGCAAATAACTCGGAAATCCAATGGTACATTTGTTTCATAAAGAGTACCCTTTTCAAAGCCTATACAAGTGCAGACTCAAGCACTGATTTAAGCAGTGATGTTGGCTGTGTGCTTTATTTGGGTTCTTGGCATATCGAAATCAATGAAACAGAATCTTCTACTGATTTTCGCTGTTTGAGTAGGACATATGCAGGTGGGCTGAGTTTGTGAGCTCGGAAACTCACCCAGTCCTCAGTTTACAGTTCATATTCTTGTTCCACCTATAAGGTAGACTTTTGGGTCTGCTGACCCTTGGTCACCCAAACAATTGTGTTTACACTCAGGATAGGAGTTTTATCTAAATTACAGGATGCTTAGGACTGCCCACCCTTTACAGATGATGGATGTAGATTAGCTGATCTAAACAATTAGTTAAGGGAACAATCTGATCCCTGGTGACAATTAGGATGTTTAAGACATCTTGCTGACAGCTGTGGTGACAGTGGATGGATGGTAAAACCACTCTTCACTGAAAACAAGAAACTGGGTCTTTCTGATTTATAGGCAGTTTTTGGGTTTGGGGTTTTATTTTTTTCTTTATATGGGCCTGTGAAAGACTTAAAAATGACTGAAAGGATTGTCACATAGTGGAAATGACTGCTATATAGCGGCAAATGTAGAAATGGTGACCAATAATTCTAGTTGAACCATTTCTCAGATCCAGCTCTTCAGAGGATTACACTGACAAGAGAAAATTGACACCTTATACTTTCCCTGAACTAAGTCAATTTTAAATGTAAGTCAAGATATTTTCAGAGACAGCACATGTGGAGACCTCTCCCCAACACACACTGTCCTTTAGCTTTCCTATGTATTAAAGATTCTGCAGCTTATAGAGCTATTCACTTTTAACCTTTACTAAGTAAGTTTTAGAACAATAGTGTTTAGAGAAAATATTTAGAGAATCTAGAAATCCTAAGATGCCAATAGAGTACTACATTTTGCTACCACTCTCAAAAATGAAACATTTTAATTATAAATGTTCTGAAGGAAGAATTAATTTTTAAAAACATTTTTGCATGTTTACATAGGATTTTCCCCCAACTCCTTCATCAACTGAATAAGCAAGCCTGTGGATGTGCTCCAAACTGGCTCCTTCCCTACAGAAAAGAACACATTTCTCCAGAAAGGATTTTGAGGAATGTGTCCAAATCCTAAATCCCTTCTTCCCCATGAGAAAAAAAAAAATGGAGAGGGAATAGGGACAGGGATTTCTGTTTCAACCTTTCTTTCTTAGATCTTTGAATTACAGGATATTAAAAATAAACCTAGAAGACATTGCAATGAATTTTTGGAGCAGCTGGAAAAGAAAACATAAAACGAGTGATTACAATCAGCAAAGTGTGATAACAGCTGAACGCATTAGACTCATCCTTAAAAAGCCAGACCCCACCCCCTTCCCCTCTTGGGCCTTTTCGATAGAGAGGGAGATGTCACACAATACAATCCAAATACGTTCTCTGTCCATGCTGGGTTAAGAAAATATAGTGCTGGTCATTGTCCCCAAATGACAGACATCCACAGATGGTAAGTGGAACAATCTGACTTCCACAGTGCTGCTCATTCTACCAGGCAAATACTGTTAGGAAGACACCACCTGCACCAGGCTCTGACAGGGGTGCTATAAAAAAAAAAAAAAAAAAAGTTCTTCGTGGTCACTGCCCTCTAGACTTAGATGATATCTCTTTTCATGTTTTCCTTTGGCTATGATAATGAAAGGAAAGCCCTAACAGTAGGTAACTTTTCTTATCTTCAGGACAATTCTCCATTAAAAAGGGCCTTTTTCTCTTTAATATAGAATCTTTTAAAATTGACCTGTTGAAGTAATGCCTTTTTTGATGTGGGAATATGCTTCAATTTTCCAAGTTGTTATCTGAAATGAATTTAAAAGTTGTTTAAGTAAAGTGAAGAAAAAAAAGTTAAAAATTAATTTTTTTCGATGAAAACAGTTGTAGGATTTTGAAACATCTGCTTTAAACTGTATTTGTTAGTTTTAACAACCTAAGTGTAAAACTTCTGTTTTATGCTATGAAAATTCTCTTTTATTTTCTCTCTGGCAGATTTTTTAAAAAGGAAAAGTTTTTCTTCAGTAGGAAATAACGATGTGTGTAAACAAAATCTAAGAAAAGAGACTGCTTGAATACCTTTGAAAAAGTTCATGCCCAAACACAGAGAATTTCAAAGCAGACACCATATGTTTAACTCTAGATTCAAGCATAACCTTTTATATCTTCAGGTTTTCACCCATTATTTTGAGATTTTTTTTTTTTTTAGCAGCCTTCATGTGGGGAATTCATTTTAATACACAAAATTAAATACATGAGCCTCTCAAGAAGAAGGGCATTTTCTTAGGATTGGGGCATCAAAGCTTTTTCCAGCATAGTTCTTGGTTTCTCTTTCAAATCCAGATACTTCTGTATAAAATAAGATAAAATATCAACAGTTAAATATTAAATTTGGTTTAATATTTCAGACCTTTTGAGTATGTAAACCTGACATTAATTGAGATAATAACAAATAGCTCTGGAGATGGCTTTTATATTTCAAGAAATATAAATCTCAAAATTCATCCAAGTAGATCTGATATCAGTTTACTCTTATTAGGGAGTTTAACATCCAGACAAAAGGAAACCAATGTTTATATCCAATCATTTTTATATCATATAAGCTTATATTGACCTAATTTTGCATAAAGAATGGCTTCTTTCTAAGTAAAAACATTTTTTAAAGCAGACATATTATTATACTAAAAAAACTTTCTTTAAAAATGTAAAGATGGTTGTTTCATAAGAATTTATGTGTGTGTATATACATATCCATGATGATTTTATTTACAATAATTATTAAACCATATTTAGAATAAAAAATATCTTGCACACTGATTAATAAGCAAATCGTTATAAACAATTGTGATACAACCATCAACAATAAGATTTTTTAGAGCATTTAATAATTTGGGAAAGCACCCATGATATAATATTAAGTAAAATTAGTAAGAAAAAAATGGTAGATATGGCACAATCTAAACTGTGCATACAGAAGAATATTTCTTCTTTGCAAGGGAAGATTCTGGTCTTTGACCAGAAAGACCACTGTCTTTGAGAACGCTTCATTTTAAAATGAAACATGTGTATTTCTGTAGCTGTGAACCTAATCCTCTATGCTTCTTTCTCTTTGAAAATGGAGTGCTCTCTTTTCTCTTTTCACAGAGCAATGTATCTGCCCAGTTAAACAATAAAAATGATTGAGATTATTAGAGAAACAGTTTAATTTGTAGTTTATTCCAAGACTTTGCATATTTCTTTAATACTTCTCATAGGACATAGTCCAAGGTGCTAAACTAAAACAAAGATGCTAACTTGGACTCTTTTATCATGAAAAAAATACACACACTAACTCCGACTTCAATAATAACTTTAAATCACTTTGAGACATTGGGTTTCAAAACTGTGTTGTGTGTTATAACTTATTAAAAAGTTAAAAATAGGTCCCTGAGCAGTTATATATGAGGATTTTTTTCCTTCAATCTACTAAAATATTTTCAGAAAAAAAGTTTAATTCAAACTTTGAAATTATAGTGCTACTATTCCTTTTATCCAAAACCTTCATTTCTATCACCTGTATAAACATACTTGGTATAGCTAAGTATACAAATGTCCAACTGATTTCTAGTTACTTTGTTATTTTCATCCATGCTGGACGGTCCGTGGGTTTTTACTATAAATATTTTGCATGTACAGTGAGAAAGAGGTGCACGTTTGAGAAGGTTCATTCTCTGCTGCCTACAATAGCGCAATGAGAACGAGGGTGGGCAAATCTGTGCCTTAGAGCGCCACCCCATGGTCAGAAGAGCGAAGGGCACGGCCGGGTGTGCTCTGCTCTTTTCACTCAATATTCTCTCCTTAGTTATGGTAAATGTAGAGTATTTGTTCACTTGATTTATTCAAAACGTCAGCAGTCTAAATAACTTACTTCCTCTGAACTAATGGCTAAACAACTGATGAATTTAGAAACATCTTTGAATACTTTGTACAGTAACTGAAAGAATAGCTTTATTTTTTTTAGAGTAGAAAACATGTGAGGATCTAGTACTGGCACAACAAAGAAAGCCTTGTGAATCTGTGTTACTAAATTCATTCCCACAAAATTCTTGTTTAATTATCAGTTTCAATACTTAATATCAGTATTCATAATGTTTCAATATTGTTACTTCACAAAGGAATCATAAGGTTTGCTAATTGCCAAAACCAATAAACAAGAATGCCTGCAGTTAAGCCTTCTGGGGTATTAAAACAGAATTTGAATGTGTGAGTCATTAGATTTATGGATAAGAAAATTAGGAACAAAAGCAGGCTACTGTGAAATGATAATTAAATTCTTACATGGATTAAAAACAAATTTTTAATAGCTATACATCACCTCGATTTTCACCCCAGCAATCTCTGTTATATAAAGTAAAAAGAACATTACCTTTCTTGTTTTCAATCCAAAATTATTTTTAGAGTAAAAGGGAAGAACACAATTGAAATTCTACTTACCATTTTTGTATCCACATTAACAGAATAAAAATGTTTTAATAACCTTGACTCAAAGTCTATTTGTGTTAACTATTTTAAATTTTTTTACTTGTTACATTTTTCAAAATTAATAAGTCCTCAAGACTCCCACACACTATGGAAAAAATCCATTTACAAATGTAACAAGTCCTGACAGAAGCATTTCTTCAGGCCATTCCAAAGGAAGGGAATTGGGACAAGGGGCCAGATTTGGGAGTTTTCCATTATTGAACTTTTTCTTTTCTTTATAGAGTTTATATCTTTCCCCCCAAGTGCTGCTTGTTTTCACCCCAATTATGCCTGCAAAAACCATTTGTAAAGTTGACTGGAAGATTTTTTTTTTGGAAAAAGAGGGTGTGTGGATCCAGAAATGCTGGACTAGACTCCCAAATCTGGCCCATGTGTTTTAAAAATGGAATATGAAAACTTTTCAGTTTAAAGACATTACAACTGAAATGTTGTTTAGTGATTGACATAAATGTAGAAATCAAGGGGACTGTCAAAATGAAAGATCATATAAAATAAATGGAAGAAAAAGTCTTTCTAATATTTCATAGTTCAGATTATCCCTGCTATCTTTTTAAATTATGGCATATAGCTTACATAGAGAAAGATATATAAAACATTAATTGTGTAAATAATAACAATCAAAAAAATACACATATAACCTTCTATTAAAAAATAGAACCCTGCTCTACTTTAGCAGCCCCCTACTGCCTCCTCTTCATTCTATTAACTCCCTTCCCACAGAAGTAACCTTCATCCTGACTTCTGTGATATTCATCCTCTTGTTTTTTTTTTTTTACATATAATTTTACTATCCATGTAAGTATAAACTGAATCATTTTGCATGTTTTTATCCATCTCCCTGAGGACGGAAATTTTAGACAGTTCATATACTCCCGCCTCCTTTTCCTGGACAAAAGACTCAAGTTTTCCAGGATCCATGTCCCCTTCCCAAGAGTACTTCAGTATCCTTAATTCCAGTTTACTCTATGAGATTTTTATGCTGTAGATGACAGGATGCATGTGGATAGGTTATAATCAGTGCATTCTATGAATGTTCCAAAATTGCCAGGCCTGGATGTATGTTAATGAGTAGGAAGAGTAAGTGGACAACTACATTGTATAATTTCAGGACATCAGACACAAAATTCTGATATTTCAAAATATGTCTCAAAATCAGGTTAATGCCTACATGATATAATTTGGGGTTTTCTTGCCTTTATCTAAGGGCGTGTTCTGAAAGCGAATAACCCTGGGGTAGGCTCTCTAGTCTGCTTTATCAAGTATACATTCTTTATAAGACATGAATGTTTTAGGCTGGTTTTTAGGGTCATGTTTTCAGAGAGGACAAAGTGAGGTCATAAGGACAGAAGGGATCACTCATGAGACCGGTTGAAGACTTGCATTTAATGACTGAATAGACAAGCCAGTTAGAAAACAGCAGTGCTTTGAGTATGACATGCATGTCAGCAGGGGCCTGTTGTGTTTAATCTTTGGTGCTGTTTGATTGTGATATATGCTGGCTTCCTGAGTCAAGTGGCACTCTACCAGTTTTCCTTCCCAAGTCTCTTCTGGCATTTTGCTGTGAAAGGAAATCTGTAATCCTTGGAGAAGGTCGGCATGTGAAACAGCATTGAAAGAAAATAACTGAAAGAAGAGTTTGCTAACACTTTGGACAGCCCAACCAGCAACCATCTCCTACATGAATTAACATTCCCCAAGCTCTTGAAAAAAATAGATATGGTATTTTAATTAGGAGGATGCACTTAGGCATTTTAGAAAAGTATTCTTCCAGCAATATAGTGTCCTCAACATTGCCTAAAACCTTCACTTAATTAAGATTTGGAGACAAGAGGTTATGTCTAGATCTAGCCCCATTACAAAGAATGCTCTCGTATTAACAAGGTCGTCAAGTTGGAACTTGATTTATCTCATACGTTTCCATCAAGTCCTGCTTTAAATCCTTCTGTTCAACTCTACTCCTACAGATGAGAGTTGGCACAAAGTACAGGCAGAAATTATGTGTAAGAGTCAAACAACGCGACTTGCATGGATGAGCTGACGAAGCAAGGAATGTTTCTGTTTCTAAACCCAGAATATTAGATTTGTTGAACAGATAAAACCCAAAGATTCTGGTTTAGTCCAGAAAACCCAGTGTCTCTATGACTAGTCTCCAATTGCACCCTTGTCCAGAAGTTCCTAACTTTGTATGTTGGAATTACCTGGAGAGCTTTAAGAAATACAGAGGCTTGTGTTCTACTCCCAGAGATTCTGGCTTAATTGGTCTATAATACAGCCTAGGTATTGGGGTTCTTATCTGTGGATCAGCATGGAAATTCTGCCCACCTTTCAAGGTTTTGTCTGTGAAAATGCCTTGAAAAATGATAAAGCTCTCTATAGATTTATGTTGTGACTGTGTTTGCCATGGATACTGCTGAAAGCCATATGGGCTCTGTGATTTAAGTAACTATGGAGGGTGGAGTAATCTAATGTCTTTTTTTAAATTAAGAAGTGGGTGTTGAAATGCAGAATCATTAAGTCTTTATAAGATTCCAATGTCTAGAGCGATTCATACAATTGCCTTAATATAATTAACAATAAAAATAAACTTTTTACAAAGGAATTGTCATGATTCTAGTGGATTGTATAAGAAATATATTTTTATTGGTTATTTTCTTTCATTACTCTAAATCATTCATTATTCTCATTTATTTTTAACTTAAAGCCAACAGATACGTTAAATTCCTAGATAAATTATATGAAATGCTTTGTTCTTACAAACAGCATGATTTCATATATACACATACACACAGAGAGGAATGAATTTTTAAAATCATCTTCAAATTAGAGGATAATAATGAAAGAACACATTTTCTTTAGTTAATAATACGTATTGTAATTAGCAACATAAAGAGAAAACATGATTTTATAGAAACTATATATTTGATTACAACTTTGACAAAATTTTCACAGAATTTGAAGGACAAGAGAAGAAATGCTAGTACAAAATTTTATCAATAAGATTACTCATCTAATATAGAATTTCTTAATATACTATTGCTTTAAATTAAAACACTTTTAACTGGAGAGAAAACCTATACTTCTACATAATGGAGATCCAATCTCCCAATAGAATTACATAATATGCTATTAAATTGTGTGAGAGAGGAAGGGATGGGAATGATCTATGAACATATGTAGTAGTTCATATTTAAGACAGTTTTGCAGCATCTGCATGGACTTAATTTTAGAAATAACCTCCCACATTTTGACTATTCAAAATTTTAAAGTAAACGCTGTAAAACAACTGTTTTTATTTGTTTCAAGTGACATTTTCATTTGTATGTAGATTATTTATTTTTCAGATATAGCCCATGTTATACAATTTGACTAAATTTTGCCATAATAATACTGTAAGAAAAAATTATTTTTCTTGTCATGTGAGAACAATGGCTACAAAAGCTTTTTTTAGACTTAATTTGATGCAGTGAAATAGGAAACTCTGGTCATTTTCTCAAAGAAAAAGTATTTTTTCTCCTATGCAATCACTTTCTTTTTGCTTGTGCAACAACAGACCTCAATTCTCTCTCCACAGTAATCATTCTTTGGGAAATATCCAAATATTTGGCATTCTGAAATCTCTGGAGTGCAGTATCTTAAAACTTCACTACGTCTAGGGACTTTTCAGAAAGCTATCACAACACAGTAGAAAATAAAAAAGATTATGTTCAGAAATCAACACTGATCCCAGCATTATAAAATAAATACGCTCTGATTTTTTTTTTTTAAATCTAGTTTTAGCCATTAAAAACAAGGGAAACATGATAATGTATATGGATCAGAACCTATTCTTTTCTTAGATGATACTAGGATTGCTAAATAGAAATCTCTCAGGTCCCTAAAATGATCTAAGTTTTATTACTCCCTCATTCCCATCTAGGAAGTTACGAAACTACTTGTTGTTTTACAAAATACACTATTTGAAAGTCTAATAAAATTATGTTATCTAACAATTAATATTCTAGTTGGCTGTGAAATTGTCGTTTGCATTTTCAGGGTCTGGGTGTGATGGTGGATGAAGTGTGAGCTGTGAACTGTAATGTGAAAAAATTCCATGGTCACATTTCAGCCTCTTTGTTGCACAGGCATTAATTTATGAAATGACATTTGACTTACAATCAGAAAAAAAAAAAATCTGATTTTTATGAGAAAATAAATTTGCATTTGGTTAACACTTTTTTTCCCTGTGATCGGCATTGGATTTGCTCTCCAGCGTCTTCCCTTTCAGCAGGTTTAAAATTTCAAAGTCCTGCAGTCGTTCTGAAGAATCCTGCGGTCCCAGGCAGAGCTACTGTACACCTCCACCATCGCTCTGGCCTTCTCTTCTGCTGATCACTAGTCCACGTGCCCCCAGGCATCTTTCAACAATAGTATCAGATTTACTTGTAGCTCTGAAGTAAATGTTTTCATGGTCTGTCACCTTGATTTTATTAAAGGTGTTGGGACTAAAGCATTAACCAAGTTCGAAAAAACTCATATAAAGATTCTGAAATGTTCGGAATTTATAATCACCAATCTCTTTCAGCCTTATATCAATCATTTTCACACAGGGCATATCTACAACTAATCAGAAGTTAAATAAGACACCACAGATGTTTTCTAGTACATAGCGTTTCATTTTTGTGCCTGTAGTGGTTACATTTTAGGAAGGCAGCTAGCTTTTCAGGACTTTTTAAATCATTTTAGGTGGAGCTTTGCCTTGCTCACTTGTTCTGGTTAGGATCAAGAGTTTTCAGGGTCTATAATCTGAATAAGAAAAGTCCTCCCAGTTGATGCCAGCCTCAATGATTTCACAATCTCTTTCGAAAATTTCTATTTCCAGAAAACAGCAGACTAGAATCTGACTTTATTAAATCTGTATTGACTTTTCAGGCTTTTGCAATAGAGAGGTTATCTTAGCTTTACTTTAACACTTTGTTTTCTTAAACAATATTCACACAATTAAAAAACTGCTCTAAAATAAAAAAATTGTGAGATGTATATGCAATTTATGCATAGATGATATATATACCAGTGTGCAATTTCAGAACATAAATTTAACTCTCCTATTTGCACACTGTCCCTATTCCCCACTGCCCTTACTTATTCTTAAAAGAAACATCCCTTGGAAACTGAACTGCTTGGAAGAAATATATACTTTTTAACAACACAGATTGTGAGTCACTGAGCTAAGTGCAAAATTTAATTAAGTGGCAGGAGCCATCTAGTCCCCATGTGAAGTGCTCCCGGGCTGCTGATAGGTAGGCAAAGGAAAACAAGTGTATATTGCAGGGGGCCCCATGCAATGGGGCTTAGTTGTGTGTGGTCTGGTGGACATTCTTTGTCATCCTGTTTGGGAACCAATTCAGGATCTGTTTCTGTTGGCACTTTCCTCCTGTTGTGAATATATTAGTACATTTCTTAAAGTCTCAGCAGACCTGAAAAGCTGGTAATTTAAGCTCCATAGCTATGACAGACAGTTCTCTTCCATCAGTTCGAGCATGGGTGATGAGATTTCTCAGAAAGGAAGAGACATGTCTCAAAGCAGAAGAAATAGTACTGGCCCAAGTTAGCTGTGGGTTCTTATCTGTCTTTTAGTTTTTACCATAAATGTTCAAGAAAGCTTTATCTTCGATCTGGAAAAGTTATGAGAAAATTATTCCTTGTGTTCTGTCCTTAAGCTGATTTCTGAGCCGTGGCTTTAAAAATGATAAACATGTCCATAGGCCAGAAAACTTCAGATCATTGTGAGAGTCATATTTACACCAATCCTATAAACTGGTTTTCGCTCTCTGCATTCTATACGCTTCAGTAGAGTCACCTGAAGATTTCATTTCCCTTCGTTTGTACTGAAGTCATTGATATGGGGTTATGCGGAAAGATTCTTTTATTAAATAAACTCACATTTATATGTATGATAACTGTTTTCCTCAGCAGTAAGGAAAAAGAAAAGAAAAACTATACAGATATTCAGCTGTTTACATACCTAACATATTTCTAACACATTTAATATAAAATCGAATTTTATTTTAAAAGCACTACAGTTTCTTTTTATATCCTACAGTTAACTATTTGATAAACCCAAATTCCTGGGGTCAAGTGAATGCTAACTAGTCTTTCTTGCGATGTTTTTTCTAGATTTTAGTAGATTTATACATTTACTTATTTTGTGCACAACGATCTATACATGAGGTGGCATTATTCTCTGGATTTCAGGAGGTAACAGCAGCAGTGAAAAGATTTCACATGGGCAAGTCTTCTATTGTTCCAAAATGCCTAACTAAAAGCAGCATGGAACATTTGGGTGTCAGTCTTGATGGTTCTCTGTATGTTCCTTTATGTGAAATTTCACACTCTTTGAAATTAACTATCCACCTGACACCATAAAGCAGTACAACCCCGACATAAGCCATTCACACTGGCCACATCTGCAAATATTTTTTTCTCCAAATTTTAGTCCTATTAATGAAGATGTGATTGTTCTTCTATGACCTTTTAGCACACTCCAAATCCTAGGAGACTTGCTGCTTTTCTTCCCAACTCTACTGCACCACAGATGTTCCCATTCACACTGAGCATCTCTTATCTCACAATACTCCTGCCTCACCATTTAAGGGAAGGCTGCCCCTTCCCCCATATTCAGCACTGAAAATGAAGCGTAAATCTTACGGGCTAATAAGCGCGGCAGTTACTTCAATAAAATGTTACTTAAAAGTCAATAGGCTGCACATGTTAAAGACATTAGCACTGTTAACAGACCATTGTAAAGTAAGCAGAATCTTTAATAACCTGCATGCAGTGTTGAACCATTCCATTTTCAGCTCAGGGCAAGCTTAGCTCTGGCACTGAGGCACCGCACTCGTGGTATGAGCCACTCTCGAATTCTCAGAATTAACAATCTAACAAGACAGAACCCAGAACTAAAATCCCAAGCCTCTGAGAAAGCTTAAAACCCAGAGAGTTTTGCCTTACCCCTATCTTGAGCGTAGACAGTCAAGCAGTTTGATGCTCAACATCAGACTCAGTGTCTCTAGTGCCTGAATCCCCAAGCCTCCAGCCAAGAGGCAGGCAACACAGAACTGAAGGAAGTGAGACCTGTTAACTAGGGCCAGCTGCTGTCTTTTGAAGGCGCTGGACCAAACCCTAGGGGCACCCTTCGAGCACACTTCTAGAGACCACACAGCAGAGTCAGAGAAAGCTAATATTAGGACATAGATGACAACAGCAAAAGAACAACAGTTAGATAAAAATTAGTTCTGAAGCATTTTATGCCATGTTTCTCCAGAAGAGAAACAAGGCACGACTTCTTTTGTCTAAGGAAGTTTTTTCATAGGCCCTAAACTGCAACATTTGTTTTTTTAAACAGCTACTTTGAAAGACATCTAATCCTGCAGGTACAGAACAAATGAACTGTAAGAGTAGAACATCTTGCTACTCAGAGAGCAGGTCCCACCTTCCTTTCTGGTGCTTCTGGCCTCTTGTCCATTCACAGAGTGTGTTGTTTTCTAAATGAAGAAAAAGGAAATAAGAAAAACAAATTTTCTTTCTACTTCAGGTAACTTTTAAATTTGACTAGTGAACTAAAAATTTTTAAGTCTGAATTATTAAAAGAATGAAAACTGATTAGAAATTCTATTCACAAATTTAACCTAACTAATAATTTTTCCTTATAGTAATTCATCTTGTATTCTGATAATTATTTTCATTCAGAGATGGAATTTGTAGATTTTCCAAATTGTGAACTGAAAGAAATCTCAATCTAAAGTTGAGAAAGCCATGTTTCTAAATTTACTAATAATTTTGGTAGAGAAAAGGGATAAATCAGAGACTGGGTCAAAATGAGGATTATTATCAAAAGAGTATGACAACTTTACTAAAATATTTTACATTTGAAAGTTCTGATAATCTCACCACCAAAATCGTCTATACTCTTGTTTCACATACTCCATTTCAATCTCTGTCCATAGGCATACAAATTGATTGAATCATAATAAACATAATTTGCACTGTATTTTTCCACTTACTATTTTATCAAATATTTTTTTTATATTTCTCTATTTTTATTACAGTCACTTAAAATATTCCACTGAGTTGCAGCATCCTACATTAAGCCATTCTTTAATTCTTGTACATTTAGGTTATTTTGTCAATTTATTTTAGTACATATACTAAGATCAGCTTTTCAGAAGGTCAGTATTAAGAGATTGAGATAAATGGATACAAAGAGGCTGTCTACAAGTAAAGAGTGTGGGCATTTTTCCTCCAGATCACTAAATATTTCTGAAGAGAATGGTAAGAGAGGCAGAAGACTGTTGGATATAATAATTAAGAAGGAATATAGTAATAAGTGATGAGATAATATGACAAAAAAGGGAGTGTAGAGGATAAAACATGAAGAGATTCCCACAGTCACCCAAAGGTAGAATCGGGGGAGGAAGGAAAAGAAACCAGCAACAACAACAAAATTAGGATAAGTGAAGAATCTTGGCATCCAACTTGGGAAACAGAGCCAGATACAGCAGTGAGAGTTGAGGCGTTCCCTGGAAATTTCGCAGAGGGACCAATTCTATGCAATGACTGGGAGAAACTCCAACAAAGCGTTGAGGGAAGGAGTTGCATGAGAGAAGGAGCTGAAGCCTAGGGCTCCCTGTGAGCATTTAAGTAATTATTTAGTTTTCTTAAGCCTTTGGTCTCAGTTCATGAGTAAGTGCAGCTAGTCTCACTTCTATCTTTGACATAGAGTGTGGCCAAGGGCAGCTTCTTTCCTATTTAGTTTCCTCTCTATCACAGGAGGGTAATAGCTTGGAGCACTCCCTTGGTCTATTGTGTATGCTAATGAGCAGTTGTAAAGCATGACACATGTGTAATTTATAGTGTAAAATATTTACACTCTTTCTCCTGAGAAAGAAAATCCTAACTGTTTACCTGAAACTGTCTCCCATGCCAATTAATTCTAGTTTAGGAGACTGAGGAGGGTTCCCCCAAATCAAGCAGATGCCTATGAAGGGCTCAGACAGGTGAGGGAGTGAAACCCTCCACCCCAACAAAATCACAAGGCCCTTTGGAGGAATTACTGCCTTCAGCAGACCAGCCAACCTGCTCCTGTGCTTTACAGGTAATATTTTCATAAAAGAGTTTTCTTTTTGCTCAGTTTGCCTGGTAAGAACATTTAGAGAGTAATGAGTAGCTACTGAAGCTAACCAGGGACATTTTCCACCTAGGGAATTTTCATTATATTCAACATTTGGAAATTTCAGCTAAAGATAATTGCAGGTAAGCGTTCACCAACAGATGTATTCATTTTCCATTGTAGTTTTTTTAAACGGGTACTTGTACACAAAAGACCTCCTTCCTGTATATTTCAGCTCTCTAGGGTACAATTACATGAAATTATTCAGCAGCCAAGTTTGCTTTGTATCTCCTGACTGGGTAAGGACACTGAGAAAGCTGTTCCCCGTGGCACTGAAAGCTGCAAATCTTTTTGCCTAAATGTTTAACGGCCACATTCATCACAATCTAATAATAAGGCCTCCCACAGACAACATAGTTCACTTGTTTTCACCTCTCTATTAAGAGTTTACCAGGAAGACCAACTCAAGGCTTAATGTTGATTTGATATTCCAATTAACTGTGCATTGAGCCAAAAAGGTCCTGAATGTTCAACACTTTGGATCATTCTAACATGAATTGATTTTTCTTATTGTTCGCAGCTTCCCAATACCATCTATATTTGACGGATGGTCTTGCATCCAACAAATTTAATAGCTGTATCTTTCACTTGACAAGCACACTGATAATGTTGTACGTCATTTGATTTTCTCTTTAGAATAATTTATTAGAGTAGAGATTGTTCTCAGTTTAATGATAAGGTAACTGGTGGTCAAAATTGTCTTATCTACTTTTTTTTTTTTTTGATAATAGTATAGCAAAGCTGGGCAAAGAATATTTTTCCTTTAATCTTCAAACCCCTGCAGGTGGTTCTTATTTACTTATTTGTATTTTTTTTTTCAGTTTGACATTTACTAAACACTATGTTCCAGGCTTGAAGCAAAGCCCTTTACAAATATCATCATCATATTTAAGCATGAGACAAGTGAAAATTTTGATTGAGGTTTACAGAAGTCTTCGAGTTGTTTTCCTCCAGAAAATAGCAGATGTGGTTGATACATGAGGGTGACAAAAATGTCTCCAACCCCTACAAAGATCTTGGCTTTAAAGGAGGGAGGTAGAATTGCCTTCTGAGAGTTAAACTGTAACTGAAAAATAATGGAAGAGCTTAAAGATATTAAAAAAAAAAAAAAAGACTTTAAGGAAGATAGACTATCTCCCAGACCAGAGCCAGGGTAAGACCTCATTACAGGGATTTAGAGGTACACAAAAAATGGAAGTCGACAAAGACTTAGATAGTCCCAAGACTAAGTTTACTCTTTTTAGATAGTCATGGTTCCTTGCTACCAAACACCTGAGTTACAAAACAAACCCTGTGCCTTCTGAGTCCATGGACCCCAAGACCTCTTCTGGTGAAGATGTAGCTTCTTTCCCAGATGCTGCAGGAGACAAAACACTCACAAAGCTGCCATAGGTGCTTATAGATCTCATTGTAAAATGATAAGTTAATGCCTTATTTATACACACATCTCTGTAAGTTCTGTGAATTTGAGTATGCTCCTGAAAGTAGACACACTAGCAAAGTTTTGCAGCTGCTAACTTGAGGACTACAGCCTGGACTGTGATAAAATGAAGTCACTAAGAGATATGACAACACTGTACTCTCCCAAGGTGACTTTTCAATTTTTTTTTGAAATTTCAACATGATAAAAATGGTTTTTGTCCATGAGTACTACCTGCTTCCATGTAAGATAAAAAGTCGTACTAGACCATTACAAAAAAAAAAAAAAAAAATTAAGATGCTTTCAAGTATCTTTAAAAAAAAAACCAAACATACAGAAATAAGATTAAAACTTTATCTTCTTTAAAGATGAGGAAAAGGAATCCCAGAGAGATTAAGTGATTTAGTGTCATTTAGTTAATTAATATCAGAGCCAGAAGCCTACCTCAAATCGCTTCCCAATGCAAGGCATTCATATTCTACAAGGAAATACAGATTGTTTTAAGCATTTTTGAACATGGGTGGATTTCATTTGACTCTGCATTTCTCTTAACATTTACCTGTCGTTTCAAACCCAATCATCATTTATCCAATTTTCCGTATTCCTTCTCACTTCTCAATTTTTCATAGGTTCTTTTATCCTTCTCCTGAAATCTCAGCTTCAAGTGAAAAGAAACCCATGCTATAGAAATACTTAAAGCCTTTAATATGGTAATGTTAGTTGTGACTCTCCAAGGAGGATATAGGATGCATTAACTCCAAGTTTGTTTGACAAAGCTTTGCATGGATCATCTCATTATACTGTTGAATATACATTTCAAAAATGCTGCATCCGAATGTCATACTGCATGTGCTTTTTTCTGACATTAAATACTCAGCCTCAGGAAGCACATGAACTGGGGCAATGGAAGGAGTTGAAAGATAACAAGAGTGGTGAGTGGAAAAAGTTAGCAAAGTCATTTAACACGCTTGCCTGTAAAACCAACCAACTAAAGTGCTATAGTATTTCTTCACACTGGTCCAGAGAGGATTTATTAATTAGTGTTTGAAAAACAGATCATTGGAGAAGGTACCATGTGAATGTGGTAATCATCAGCACTATTTACAATCACGTCAATAACATGTGGTGATGGCATGTTGACTCTGATTGTGAACAGTTGCTGCTGTTGATAAAGCTGTGAACTTTGAATCATTAAATGTGCTTGCTTTGTGGTTTTGAAACCCCATAGCAGATGTTATGTAGTAGAGTTAAATTATATCTTGAATACGTTCCTGGAGTCCAAAGCTAAGAAAGAAAACCATCAAAGAGCCCAGAGCACATGACAAACAGGTTTTGACAAAGCCTCTCCCAGGAGAGCTGCCACTGAGAAGTGATGTGATAGGTTAGTTCCATTGTCCTATTTCTCTTTCCCGTTAAAGAGTATTTTGCCAGCTCAGCTTGCAGTACATTGAAGTTCATAGTGGACTGTCAACCTTAATAAATTTTCCATTAACTTTTATTCATTCTAAACACAAAAAGCACTAGAAAATTTTTTTTGATGATCAAATACATTCCTAAATGATTCTTCACTTGTTAAAATGGATAGAGCAATTTGAGAATAATTTATGAAAATGGATAATCTTCTGAAAAGTCCCCCTGAGATGTCTGCCCACTCCCACTTGCCAACTATATCGTCTCACAGAAGACTTGTTTTTCATGCCAAAAAAGGGGGAGTTAAGGGAAGAAAAAACCAAAGCATAGAAATATATCTGTCACTTATTGAAATGAGATATTTGCCTGCTTGAAAGAGAAAGACCTGCTATATTGCTTTGACCTCTAACTTCTGTTTGTCCCTTGGCCATTATCTAATTTTGATCCACTCCTTGGCTTTTCCAACCAGTACCTGAATTGCCTCCAAATTAGGCTTTTCATCTTTTTCCAGACCCCAAAAACCTGCGTGTTGAATTTCTGGACCACTTGCCTATATTCCGATACTGGATTCCACTGTAACTCCCTGCTACCCGATACTGAATAAGTCAGGCGTATTCTGGCAGGGCATGCCCCAACTTATAGAATCTAGTTTTGCCTTGGCCTTCTCGGTTCTGGCTGCCCACTGTATTTTAGCGAACTAATGCTGACCACAGACTTATCAAAATAAATTCTGAGATTTCCTCCATGCATTTGGAAAAATAGTGGCTAGGCGTGTGGATGAGGATATAGGAAGTAATGTTCTTAACATATTTATGGGAGAAAGAGAATTGTAATAATATTGCAATATTAAAAATTCTATGTAAAAGTCTTGTGAATCCTCAATTTTGTGGACCTTCACATGATCATAGAAGGTGCATTCTAGTTGTAAGAAAGATGAGCACCCATGTCTTCAGCAGTCTTTCCAGAACTGATCCCTTTTGTTGTCCTAGGAAGAAGGGTGTTTTGCAAATAGTGCTGCCTGCAAATTGTGGGGCTGACCATTTAGTGAATGATGATGTCAAATCCTTGGGAACAGGATGGCTATTTCTGATACCTGAGTTTCCGTTTTAACAGCCCCTGCCTTAACCCGTCTTCTAGAAAGGGTCTGGTGGAAATCAGGGTGGGCGATGTTAAGGTGGAAATGGGGTATGAAGTGGAAACTTGATCACTGATTTTAGTAGCTTCCAAACCAAAGAAGCCATCCTGAACTTCCCACAATATGGAAAATGTCCTCCAATCAAAATAATAGGTTTTCTTGAGGGCGTTATAAAAGATCTCTCCACATTTCCCCATTTTGAGTTATTGGTAGGCATAACTTAGCATGTACATAACACTATCTGCAAAGGACCCAGTGAAATTATGGAACATGTTTCCAATGTCTCTATTGGTAGTTACATGAAAGCCTCATATATTTATTTAGGAGTGACGCTACAAGATTTGTATCTAGACAGAAGAATATGTTTCTTTACTGCTTAATGAACTCATCGCCTGCCTTTTTAAGCAGTTTTCACCACTTTCAACTTTTTTTTTTTTTTTTTTTAAGATTTAGGCTTAGCCATCTGACTATCACTTAATGTGCTATAGGGTAAGACAGTATTCTATTCGAAGGCTATAGAAGTGTTCGCACCTGCACATTTGTTCTTTTGGAGTGCCTGTTTTTGCTTTTTTGTTCTTTTGCTTTGTCAACTCTTGCTGTCAGTAGTCTCTTTATGCTGTCAATTTGGAATTTAATGCCCTCCTCCCATCCTTAATTGCTATATGTAATATATTTTGGATTGAGAAATCTCTCTGTTTTGTCAGTTTTCTGGAAGGTAAAGTCAATGGACTTTAATATATGGAATGAGCGTGAACTTTATTACATGGGTTATGGGATTCCCATCACTGCTTTTCAGCAACTTTTCAGTGAAGATATGAATTCCTAAATCTCAGTTGAATTCTGGAGAGGTGAATTTATATATATTGAGTTCTGAATAGGTAAAAGACTCATCTACCACAGCCCTAATATGTTCTATAAAACATTATAATTCTATTACTTCTCTATTCCATAGCCCTATTGATATAAAACGCTCATTGAGGGAAATTTTACAATTTTTATAGTATAGTTTATAACACTTTCACCGTTGTTAGTCTGTGTTTCCTTTTTTTCTTTTTTTTTCCCCCCTTTTCATGCTTTGCCCTGGCATCTCTCACTGTACTTTTTGGAGTATCAAGAGACTTAATTAGAGTGATACATGGAGCTTAATGGAGGTTGATATATTTTTAGGTAGTGAATCTGCTTCTGTTTTTTCTGATCTCAATTTCTATCTCCTCATCATGCTTTATCCTCTGATTGGCCCAATTTTTCTTTCTGACACCAACTACCTGATGTTATGTATATATTTGTTTTGTTCACTGCTATAGGCTCAATATCTAGAAAAACATCTAGCATATAGCTTTTTATTTTTTTTATAGTGACCCACTCAGATTCCTGAAGCCGCTTCTAAGATGAGTTGTCATTGTCTACTTTAGAGAAATTGAGATTATGCATTTAATATCCATTCTTTTATTGGTGTTTGGCTACTTGTAAGATTTCTATGTAAATAAGATAGCCAACACATATATACATAGTGCTTACTGTGTATGAAAGCTCTTTATAATTATTTACCCATTTAACCCTCATAACAGCTCTTTATGTAGGAACTTATATTACCCCTCAGTTTACAGATAAAGAAAATGAGGCACAGAGAGATTAGGTTTCTTGCCCAAGATCACACTGTTCTTAGGTGGCAGAGGCAAAAATTGAATGGATGATTTGGCTTCAGTAGCCTTGCACTTAATCACTAAGCAACACTGCCTAAAAATTAATGCTGAACTATGTAATAATTTAAATATATTGTCTTTAATTAAGTCAATTTATTATGTTTCTGGTGATCTCTCTTATTCTGGTGGAACTATTAGAATTATCACCACTCGATGTGAACATTTATAACAAAGGCAAAAGCTTTGCCAATTAATCTCAAAATTCATAATTTATTGAACAATGGAAGCAAATGATTTCCTATTTTAGTTTCCTGATCAAAGTAATGAATTCGAAAGGGAAAAATGTGACTTTATAATCTTAGGAACATTTTACCAGATAATTAGTTGCATACATTCATTTTTTACTGGATATATTCACTGGGTATATTGTACCAACATTTTCTCAATGATCCCAGAACCAAACTGAACAAAATTCTACCACATTTCTCAGCAAATTCTAGGAAGGGCCCAGAAGCAAGTATATACATAACCACATACATATGTATGTAGAAATTTACAAGCTACAATATCCAGACATCATGAGGCTCGGCTCATAATTTTCTCAACCTTGCCAGACTGTAGCAACATTTATGATCTGGAGATTTATTGATTTTAGTTTTTATCCGTTCATAATAGGAAACCACCCTTTAGACCATTGACCTCCTCTTGTTATAATGAGAGTAGAGTAAAGAGTTATACTTATAATACCATTCTTGGAAACAGGCAAGCTTCATAAGGTGTTATAAAAAAGTGCTGGTAATATAATGGTAGTGATTGTAACAAAGATTATAAATAGCCATTTAACACTTGAAAATAGGAGAGCTTATACTGATTGGATTTTTTTTCCCTGTCTTATGACTTTAATAACTTGACCATGTTTTATATTTGTAAGTGGTTGTTTAAATAATTAGGTAAGTAGATTTCGGAACATTGTACTCTAGAAAGGAAATGCTCTCTAAAGAAAATCAGATGTCAGAACAGGTCACTGTAGACCAGAATATAGATTCTTCTAGAAGGAATTTTATTAATAAGAGAGAGACAGAGCCAGAGAGAGAGGAAGAAAGTATTCATCTCTAGATAATGAAGATATAAAAACAATATCCTTTTAAACTTTTGTAGTGACCTCTTAAGAAGGTGAGAAAAACAAATACACAATGTTTGAATTCTCTTGAATTTAATGTTACAGTTTATCGCTCAGGGATCTGGGCATATATAAGTCACTAGACCTTTAAATGACTAAATTCCTCTATAAAACAAAGTAGTCAAGTCTTTCCTCTATCTCACAGAAATATCTTGCTTAAAAAGTAAATACATTATAAATATAAGCTGCTATCATTGTTAAAAAAATTTAAAGGCATTAAATATTATCTTTTGCTAATATTTGACTGAAATTTTAAGATACCTTCAGACCCCCAAACTAATTCAAGATCAACTTCTTTTTAAAGCAAATCGAATGTGTAAATTAAAGGGCAAATCAAAAGAGTTGTGACATGGGTCTGATAGAAGATGGAAACCCTCAAATCCACATGAGGGCGAGGGTGCAGAGTCTCTCAACTCCTCTCAGCCATATTCTCCCAACTCACAAACCCATTTCTGCTCCAGATTTGGGGGCCTCTCATGACCCTATACAGAGGGGCCAGTGTCAGGCCCGCATCCTGAGTCCTGTACAGACTTCTGCTTTAGCCTGAACCTGGTAATAAAAAAAGGGTGAAAGACAGGTAAGACAATCACACAAGTGTTCCACTAGCAGAGACTGCTACCCAGTATTCTCTCAAATCAGAGTGGTTCCTGTACAGAATTAATTCAAATATACTTAGGACAGCTGACATTGAGTCGAAGCATATCAGACACCAGGAAAAATACTCCAGAATCTCTACTGGTTTTCTACTAACCTTATAGCTCAATAGAATCATAGGATCTAGCTCTCTTGATTATTCATTTTAGGAAACCCAAGTGGTTTGCCAGAATTACATCACGATAGCTCAGTTAGTGGTGCTGATATGCAAACATTATGAAAGAAAGCTCCTATTTTATATAATTTATAAATTCAAACATAAAGAAACATTGAACATGCAATATCCTCCTCAAAGCCCTAAAATGATTCAAGACTCACTAATTTTAACAACCCTGTCTGTTAAAAGTTCACTTTGTTCCAGGGACTGAGCTAAATATCTTACATGTATCATTTTACTTAATCCCCGCAACAACCTAATTAAACCCTACAAATACCTTAGGTGATAGGTATTAGTTTTATTTCATTTATAAAATGGGAAACACAGGTCAGAACTTAAGTAACTCACCCTTGATGCTAGAATTCTAATGAAGTAAGTGGATTACAGAGTCAGTGCAAAAGCTACTACACTCGCCAATAGAAACACTCATGTAAGGAATATATGAAGATTGTGTGTCATGCTGTAAGCTAATGATTAAACATATTGAATGAGAGTCAGATTTCTAATATTATTGAATTACTTCTGGAATGCCACATCTAGAGTTTGCAAACCCAATGTTTGTGGGGGTCCCGTATTTAAATTGGGGAAGAAGCGGTATTTAAGCCCAAGTATGAAATGTGAGTAGAACTTGATAAAAAGAAGATAAAAGCAGAGAGATTACAGAAGAGAAAAAAATAATACTACAGGCAGAAGGCATTTGAAAGTGCAAAATAGTTAGCAATATGGATTATAATATAGTCAATAATTATACAGAGCTTTACACAGCAGTCTACACTTTATCTGCTCTCTGTGCCTGTGATTGCATATCCTTTGTATTTCTCAATGTCACATATTTGCATATCCTTTCCTTGGTGTCTTGCTTTTCATTTAAAAATAGTTTCACCAATGTCTTTAGTCATGTTATTTTTATTTTTCTTCTTCAGTTCTTAACATCTTTTTGAAAACTCGCTCCCTGATTCTTTTACACTTTTTTGCCATTTACTAGTTTTAGACTTTTATTTTAATCTTCTTTTTGTTTTTGCTTCTATGCTTTTACAACTTAAGTTTATATTACTAGTTTCTACCCTTTTACCTTTTATTTCAAATATATATTTTTATGTCAGCATTATTATCTTTATTAAGATCTTCATTAGGATAATTTAAAATCCTATTTTATGGTTATTTCTTGATTTTATTTTACTCTCATTTTAATTCACCCTAATTTTGCCCTAATTTTATTAACATATATTCACCTCCCAACTTTCCTGATTTATTATAGTGTATCTTATTTTTAATTATTTTTATAATGATTGTCAAGTATGTGTCCACAAAGAAAGTAGTAGAATAGCCCAGACCTTTGATAGAAGTGGTTGAAGTCCACTTCTAACCTTTCTCACTCCTTATATCACCCCCAACTGCCCCTAAAGGTTCCCTTCTCCTAAACCCCCAGTAACCTCCCAGCCCACTGAGTACTGGCTTTTAAAACTTCACCAGAGGAGTCCCAGAAGGCCCAAGATTGGCTCTCTCAAAAGCTATAATTCTCCCTGTGAGTGTGCCACATTTATTTTACTAAATTGGAATTGTTTCCTATCACATTATTTGGATCTTTTTAAGAGGATTGGGTTTAAATTCTATGATCAGTAGAAATTTGGGCAAAGAGAAATACGTCATGCTATAAACCAAGAGGAAATAGTCAAATCTAGGACAGGAACCAGATGGACATTCAGGATGGGTTGAGAGGGGATGAGAAAGATACATTAGAGGTTGAGGTGATTTGGCTCTACCTGCAAATCAACCTACTTTATTTCTGGGTTTATATACATTTTTAATTTGTCAGATTTTACCGTCAAATAATATTCTATTTCACATGTAGCATTAGAAACTTGCAGTTGTATAACTGAAAATATCTTTCTCCTTCTTTTGTGAATTGCTGTCTTAATTTTATTATTACATACTTGCTACTGTTTTTGCATTAGACAGCTATCTTTTACTGCAAGTAAAAGTAATAAAAATAAATATATTTTTACTTTTTTTATTTCAATTTTAGCACACTTTGTCTTTTTGTGTAGATCCGTTACTATCTGATATCATATTTCTTCTGCCTAGATAATTTTCTTTAACTTTTTTTTTCTTGTAGTGCAAGTTGGCTGGCTATGAATTTGGTTTTTGTCTGAGAAAGTCTTCATTTTTCCTTTAATTTTTTGAAAGATATATTTGTTGGATATAGAATTCTGGGCTGACAGCTTTTTTTCTTTCAGCACTTGAAAGATATTCCTCCATTGTTTTTGGCTTGCACAGTTGCTGGCAAGCAGTCTGCTAAAATTCTCATATTTGTTTCTGTGTATATAGCATGTCATATTTTCCCACTGGCTGCATTTAAGATTTTTTTCATTGTCTTTGGGTTTCAGCTGTGTTTGTATGATATGCTTCTAGTTTTTATTTTTGTTTTTGGGGTTTTTTTTTTTAACATTCTTAATATTCTCTGAGCTCCCGGGACCTGTCTTTTTGTGTATGTGGCAGGATGAATAAAATAGTTTTTATGCCTGAAAATGAGAACATTTTTCTTTAACTAGATCTTTGAGGTAAGAGATTTGTGATGATCTAGTCAAGAATTAGGTAGGTTTGAGATTTGTTGTTCATATTGTTTCCCTCAATTTATCTCAAGCTTCAGATTCTTCAAATGGTACATACATTTTAAGTTATAAAAACAATACAGGTTTATTAAAGAAACCTAGAAGAATAGACAGTAATATATTAAAAAAAATCACCCACTACTTCTCTATGTGGGAATGAATATTTTGGTGTATTTTTCATATGTAATATGTATTTTATAAAGAAAGTTTGGATAAAACTGCATATACTGCTTTGAAATCTACTCTTTTTTTCCTGCTTATAAATCCTCAACTATAGGGACCACAGATGATGTGGCTCAAGATAGATCTTTAGATTTATAGATGCTTTCACAGAGTATTCATCTTAATACCACTACCAAAGCTGAAGCTCCAAATTGCCAGAATTCAGCATAGACCTTTAGGACAAGAGCCAGTGTTAAGTTTTTATCTTTTTTCCAAGGGTTTCTACTTTCTCTTTATTTTTAAGCTCTGCCTATTCCCTTCTTTTGTACCAGCTCAGTGATATATTTTCAAAGTTGAATTTTAATACTTTAGCCTGAATTTTTTTGTTTCTTTGAGGATGACTCTTGGAGTATCTCTTCTGCCATATTTTTGGGAATAGATGTCAAAAGTCATTGATTCTTCCTGTTCTTCTTCTATCTATTCCATTTGTCTTACTAAATAAAAACACTTGATTATATTGTTATCCTTTAGATATAGATAGAGTTTTCTACAACCTGGTTATAAATTGTTTGAAATAAGGAATAGCTCATGTTTTAGATTCTTTATAGTCGCTAAAGGGTTTAGTACAAGATATTTCATGTAAAAGGTGGTTAATAGTTCTTTGTTTTTTAATGCATCATTGATGCAGGTACATATTCTCTCTAGGTTGACATGTGGAACAATCAATATGAACAATATGAACAATCAAATATGGTACTCATGACAATGAACTTGCTATTTAAGTTGAGTAGAAAAGATGTCATACTCATGACAATGAACTTGCTATTTAAGTTGAGTAGAAAAGATGTGTTACTTTCTAGGTGAAAATGAAATTAACTTCCTACTTTGTAATATAGACCTTCAAAATTTATCTTAAAGTCATCAGCTACAGTATAATTTAATGGAAAGTTCATAGTGTTGAAGTTTGACCAACTTAGGTTTTGATTCCCAGCACTATAGTAACTAGTTAAATGACTGAGTAAATGGTTATTCATTACTCAATCATTATGCTAGGCATACAGTTACCATCAGTACAAACGTGATCATTGTCTTCATGATGATTACAAACTCTCAGACAGATACACATTAACTAAGTACACTAATATTACCTCCAAATATAATATTACTTATGAATGCAATTAGTTTTTATTTTTATTTATTTCTTTCTCTTTCCTTCTCAAAAAAATTATTTCCATCAACATTGTAAAAAGCATAAATAAATACTCCCCAGTATCTAGCCAATGCCTCCCACTACAAACACAGAAGACATGGGAGCCTAGAAAAGGCAGCCTGTGCGGATCATTCCTCCTATAAAATACAATATAATCAGTTCCCATCGGAACAGAAGGTGAGTGAGGACTGGATCTGAGAGTAAAAAGGCCAAGAACTGGCATGGGGCCCACTGACATACGGTCACAATGGAATACAAACTTTCACAGATTAATTACATCTAAAATTACAAACATAAAAATAATACAGTATTAGTTACAATTATTGAGGACCTGAGGGCTGTTTTATTTAATCTGAAGAACTGAGAAGAAAGCAAGAGTCTTTTCCTTCACTGAATCTAAACCCAGATTTGTAATTTGAAAATATGGCATCTAATGTTTTTGGTGACCTCCTGAAAAGTTTTCAAAACAAGAATTTTAAAACAATAACATCCTATACAATAAAAAGAAGTATGATTTCACATGTATTTTTTAAGTAGCGACTACTGCATTAAATACTACGTTTAATGCAGTATTTGGAGAATTTTTTAAATGCTATTTTAAGCATTTATTAGACTGGGAAATATGACATTTAACAATAATTTCATCATTATTTAAGATTTGTTCATATTCCTTTGGGGGAAAATCCTTTGTTTAAGACATTTTCAATGACTTGAATGTATTAGTTTATGTGATCCAATGACTCAAACTTTTTAAAAATAATGACAGATTTCCATTTAGCAAACATTCTGTTTATTAATTTAACAGCCTTTATGGGATGTGTATTAATTTAACAGCCATTGGGCTATATAAAGAATTGGTTAGAGTTCTCTTTTCTCCCAAGCTTTAAATAGAACCTAAATAATGACTTTTCCCCAGCTGAACTGAATATGGTATTTTGGCATCCTTAAAGCATAGACAGCTTCCAACATCCAGGTTGCTCATTAATAGATTAAACATTGTCATACAAACAGATTAAAATAGACGTATGCAATTTGAAACTCTCGTCTCAAAAATAATGGGAAAAGAAGACCACCATCTATTACTATAAATGGGTAGACTCAAGAAATCCATGAACTGCCTAGGTCAGACGTACTCACCAAACAATTGCCTAACCCCAGGTCTGCCCAAGGAGTAATTGTTTTGACAGATCTAAAAAAAGAATGGCACTTGATCCATTGTTAAACCTGCAGTCACAATAGTTGATGATGGTTAAGTTTATGATGTCATATTTATCCTTTCATCCAAAACTTCCCTCAAATTGGGTACATATATACTGAAATCATGATGCAGAGGCATGCCTGAGAGAAGTATATAATCTTTAGAACCATAATAATGATAGTTAACATTTATGCTAAATGCTTACAAGTGTGCATGATATCATTTAATTTTTACAACAATCCTCTGAAGTAAATACTATAATTTCATAGAAAAGGGCATTGAGTCATAAAGAAGATAGGTTACTTGTCCAAGGTCTTACAACTAATAGGATGCAGAACTAGATTTGAATACATTTTCTAACAGAAGAAGATGAGGCTTAATGTACTATGCTTTAAAGCCTTCATACATGAATCAATTCAATTAATTAACAAATATTTATGGTATTAGTCGTTATAATAATATGCTGGATCAGAGAGATGCGGGTTATCTGTTATGACATTCTAAACTTTAATACATAATGTGCATCAGCTAGAACACTCTCCAATAATATTAGGGGTGATTTTTATATTATTTCATAACATTTGACCAGAGGGCACAGGAATTTCTGAACCTAACGAGAAAATCATCCCCTTCTTTCTTTCACAAGGTTTCCAAAGAAATTACACACACAAGGAAGTAAAAATCAAAGCATCACTTTCCTATTTGATGTGCCCATGCCCCAAATCCTACAGTGCTGAATTCCAATAAAGTTAGGTTGGGACAAGCTGCTTAAACTTTAACTCTAAGCAAAGCCTCTGTCTCCTTTATGCCAGAACCTCAGTCTTGGGTTCTCAGGACTCTCTGGCCAGCTATGCAATATAAAATTTAAAGCAAGGATCTAGCATGAATGGAAAGGGAGAAAGATGCATGGCCAGCCCCAAGCAAAAATCTACTTAATGATTATTAATGAGGAGAAAAGAAATAAAAAGATATTGAGACATGGCAATACATGACTACTTAACGCACGATGACTCCCATTCATGGAAATATAGCCTAATCAGTTCTCTGTCATCTGAACAATTGGATTATAATTTCTTCTCCTTGGGGAGGAGAAAGAAAAAAAAAGGAGGGATGTTCCATTGTTAGAAGGAGGATATTGAAAACTCTCCTCTCCCTAAGAAGCCTGTAAATAATATTATCGAGAAATGATTCCTTTGTGGTCATTACTGGTAAGAAAAATATACTTAGATAACAAAACTCCATTGGGTAGCAGTATGGCAAATTAAAATCGATAGCATGGAATCCAGTTTCCTGCCCAGTTTCCTATCCCTCTGGGACAAATTAATCCTATGACTTGAGTAAGTTATTCAACTTTCGTGCTTTAGAATCTCATTTTTGAAATGAAAGAATTTTGTAAACTAATAATTAAGCTCTAAGAGATTATGATTTTCCAACTGTAACTAAGGTAATACCTTGATAACCCATGAAATATAGAGTCCCCAAAGAAACTAATGCAATAAGCAGGATCCCAGTGCCTCTTTTTAGGAAGTTGTTATTGGAATCAAGCTAAGAAGAATGAAAATGGTCTTCCAAGATTAACAAATAGACAAAAGTGATGTAACTAATTCTAAGTAGACAAAGTCCTAGAGATATTACAATTCTTCATGTTAAAAACAAACTTGAGTCTACAGCCATGCCACCCTGAACAAGCCTGATCCCATCTGATCTTGGAAGCTAAGCAGAGTCAGGCCTGGTTAATACTTGAATGGGAGACCACCTAGGAAGACCAGGTGCTATAGGCATAAAAAATAAAAAAAATAAGGGATAGTAAGCTGACAAGATTCTTGCAATCTTTGAGGTCAACCAAGGTTTGCTTCGCCTAAAAACAAACAAACAAACAAACAACAACAACAAAAACTAACTTGACAACGAACAAAGTACATTGTTATTCTATATTGCCTGAAAGATCCAATGTAGAAGTCTTTGGATCTAAATGCTGAACACACCTTCTAATCCCAGGGGATAGTTCAAAATTTCCCTTCTTGCCAGCTCCACTACCCCCAAGAAGAAGAAGCACTAATACATGTCAAGAAAATTCCATTTAAACAGCAGAGTTTTGGGTAAAAGGAGTGAAGAAATTGAATCCTCTTTCCTCCTTGTATTGCAATAACTTTGAGATTACTTAATTTTCTCTTTTCCTACCCATTATGGGTGCTTGTGATGTTCTGCCAAGACCCCCCTGATAATGGTACACCCATGCCAAGCAGTCAAGACTATTGACTTCAAAGCATTCACTGCTACCCTCTTCTGGAGAGAATTGCTCTTAGCCAAACAGGAGTGGAAGATTGCTACATCCAGACCTGGTCAATGATTGATTGACCCGGGGGTACAAAAGACCAGACCTGCCCTCTGCCTCATGTTGAAAACAACTTTGCAAGGCACTTTGTGTCCCAAGAACTCCCCAAGAAACCAGGCTGAAGCTAGTGTCCAGGCTTAACAACTTCCTTACTTTGGTTTCTTCCCTGCCCTACCCTGCTTCCTCTTCTGAGAATATTCACTCTATAAATCACTAGAAAAGAATCTTCATTTCAGACTGTGTAAGGAATCCAATCTAAGACATGCCCATGAGGCTAGTGGTGTAAGATAGGCTTGGAACCATCTCCAAGTTCAGAGTGGAGGCCTATTTGCCTCAGAAGTGTCAGTAGACCAGTGATGTCCAAAGAAAAGATGCCTGAGGCTCTGTCCCTCTGGGGAACTAGATCTGTTTCTGTTTACTTCTCAGGCCTCTTTTCATAATCCAGTAAAGATCCAGAAGACTAAGATCAGGATATGAACCCAAAGGAAAAGGGCCAATAAGGCAACTCTTTCTATCTATTTATCTATCTATCTATCTATCTATCTATCTATCTATCTATCTATCTATCTATCTATCTATTTTTATTTTGAAACATCTCATTTAATTTTTATTTTATTTTATAAATTTGATGTTACATTTTGTAAATATAAGGTGTACAGTGTGTTATTTTGATACATTTATATATTGTAATATGATTGTCATTGAAAGACTATTTATCACATTACATTATTATAGTAGAATACTATTGTCTATATTCATTATACTGTGCACTAGATCTCTGTGGTTTATTTATTACTCGTTACAAGTTTTTACTCTTAAACATCATCAATCTTACTCCCCCTCACCCCATCTCCATCTCCTGGTCACCACTATTTTTCTCTCTGCTTTTTACGTTTGATTTTTTTAAGATAGTGATACCATACAGTATTTGTCCTTCTCTGTCTGACTTGTCTTACTTGGCATAATGTTCTCAAGGTCTATTCATGTTGCAAATAGTAGGATACCCTTCTTTCTCATGGTTGAATAATATCCAGTGTATATATGTACCACATCTTTTTTATCCACTCATTCATTGATGGTCATTTGGGTTGTTTCTATATCTCGGCTATTATCAATAATGCTGTGATAAACATGGGTGTGGGTATAAATCTTGATCTACCTTTAGATCTTATACCAAAAAAAAAAAAGGCTTTTATATGAACCCCCTTAGTTCAATATAAGAGGAGATCATTTTAGATTTGGAGGTCAGATTCTGGCTAATAAAAAGTAATGTGGTTTTATCCAGAGGATCTTTGAGTACTAATTCTCCCTGTAATTACTGAAAGAAGAGGTGGGCTGGTCAGAGTCTGTTATTCACACTTCTAACCAGATCTCCCTCTTGCCATCTATAGATCAACTAATATGTAATATGCCCAACACCAGGCTTACACAGTATAACATGACTTTACACACAGAATGTTTGGACAAACTCAGAATGGTTCAAGCACTGATTGGCCTAGTGATATAGAATTAGGAGAGAAAAATCTCATGACCAGGATTCTTAGAGAAGCCAAGACCAGGGACAGATAGAGTTAATCTATGTCCATCTGTTTTTGTTTTTCTCTAACCCACTCTGTCAGCCGCTACAAAATATTCCCATGTGTTCCCGGGTACTATCGAACAGGACATCTGGAAACACGCATCCTTGTTTTTAAACCATGATAACAATAGAGGAATTAGAAAAATTATGTTAAATACTTTGTTATTCTGATAGGAAAAATCTCTAGCCAGGAAAACCATGTTAAGATCCATATAGGAAAGTGTTGTTCTCCTACGTGTCTTGTCTCAGTTTACAGGTTTGATTGGGAAGCATAGGAAGGAAGTGGGGGTGGGGGTGTGGTGTGGTGCAAAGAGGCAGGACTGGTCAGGTGGCTGTTGGAATCAAAACAGCCAAGCAGTGTTCAGAGTTAGAGAAAAGAATTAAGCCAGGGGTTAAGGACCTCGAGGCTGCCTCCAATAAATAGAAAACACCAAAGGGATAAAAAAAAATACCAAAAGAGAACATTTAAACAAATTAAAATACATGCATGTGTTTAATTCTGTCAGTTCAGAGATACAGTTATTTCCTAATCTCAGTTTAAGTATATCATGGAGTCAAAGAATTAAAACTTGGGTAGGACTTTTGTGCTTATCAAGGATAACCATCTCATTTTACATTGAGACTCAAGATGGTGAAGGAATAGCAACTGGGTTGAGAACCAGGGCTCTGCCACCCTTAGTGCACTGCCTTATGCTGTGGAACATGACGACTCTCCCGAAATGTGACAACACCCCAGAATTAGCTGTGGTCACTAATGCTGCCTTTAAAATCTTAGTTAAGTTACATTAACGTAATTGTGCTAACAAAATCCTTCCTCAATAAAAATTAATTTATTCAGTACAGAGATGTTAGCTCTGCCTATAACTATCATTTCTTCCTTACAAATAAAGTAGAACCATCATTTTTCTCTATTGTAACAAAAACTCAGTGTAACAAAAAAACGCAATGGCATTTAATAAAAACTGTTTTGTTTTTTATTGAATGAAAATAAATATCACTGTATTGTTAACACTGTTTGGTATAAATTATCTTTAGATGAAAGCCTAGACACCATGAGACTGCTACAGCCTACATATACAGGACACAATTAATGGGAGCCATAAACAAAGTTACCAGCCTGACAATTCTGCTTTCCTTCGGGCCAATGCCAGAAGGGTAACCTAATACCGAACTACTTAATCTTCACAAGCTTCAAACTGGGAAATAGAACTCGGGCTGGCCCACCTCGCTAACATTTTGTAAAGATTCATGAGTTAAAATAACTGCTTCAAATAAAGGCCTACTGTGGAGTCAGCGCAGAGCAGTTTTGTGCTGGGAGGATGAATGCCAAGTACAGAGATAAGAGCGAAATTAAAATTAAACAAAATCTCAAAACTGCTAGAGCATCATCAGCTTTAATTCTATCCCAACCAAGTGGAAGACTTGGGCCACCCTGCTGACATCAAATAAAAATGGATTAATTTGCACTTACTCAGGTTGCCAGGTAACCATCCCCTTTTTTTTCCCATTCATTAAAAGCCCTCCAGATGTGTGAATTCCACCTTACGACTATATTCTTTCTGCGGCACATTACAAGTCCCTTTTGTGGTTTTAATGGGAATGAAAGACGAGGCTGCACCTGGGCACAGCTAATGCTCAAAGTACAGGCTTTGGGATTTTTCTAGACAGCCAGACACTCACGAGAAGAAAAATGGCAGATTCCATTTTCTTCTACGTTGGAGCCTTGTTTCAGAAAATTCCCTGCTGAAAAGGGTGCATTTTCCTAAAGCTTGAATCAGCTTACCCCCCTTTGTGAGCAGCACTCCTAAGGTCAAATAAAGGCCATGGAGAACCTTTGGGAAACCCATGGTGACATCCCTCCTACACTCTCACTTTCCACTCCTTGCCAACCACCTTAAGAAGGTGTTACATTTAAAGCCAAACTGGGGCTATTCCTTACCCAGGCTACCAAGAGTGTGCACAGTCAGGAACTCCCACCCTGCCGGCACTGGAATGCACCTTTCAATCATTCCATAAACATTTATAGTGTGCTTATGATATACCAGGCTGTGCTAGGTGCCAGGGATTAAGAGAAAAATCAGAAACTCCATGCCCACCCAGAGCGCAGTCTGCTGCACGTATAACAGAGTCCATTTGCCATTCTGGGCTTTATTTGTTCGTTTATTTCAGTTTGGAGCCTTGGAATAAGAACTTTTCCATCATTTTGCCAGTGTATGCCTATATTTAGAAACCTTTGTCCCTTTTCTGTGGCTTTATTAAATCTGACTATCCTTCTCTTCATGACTAAACACCTCATTGCTGTTGAGCATCATCCTACTTAGTAGGCAAAGCAGGAGTTTGACCCTGAAAGGTGGTCAGGCTAGGGACACTAATGGACAGTGGTGATGGAGTCAAACAGCTATGCCCTGTGCAATGCCCTGTGCCCTAGGGTTATCTCTCAGAAATCTACCTGGATAACTGAAGCTTCTTCACCAGATTAATACATGGAAGATAGTAAAATGCAATCATAAAAGGTTACATTTAAAGAAGTCTCAGACTTGATCTAGCATACACTGCTTTTTATAGAGATGAAAAAACTGGAACATAGAAACAGAATTCGCAAGGTCACACTGACTGCAGCAAAACCTTGGGATATTGGGAGGTATTTGTGTTCTAATGACACACTCAGGACTCTAGCCCAAAGGAGAGGTGACTGGAGGACTCTCAAAGCCTGGCAGGACGGCAGAAGAGATCTTTAGTAGAGAAGGGTATTTGGATGCTTCTTGGATTACACAAGCAGATGTTGCCCATTCCAGAAAACCCTCCCCAGATGGTGCCCATGCTGGGACAACATCTGTGGCTATATAAGTCAGGGTTCTATAGAGAAGTAGAACCAATAGAATTGGTTGGTTGATTGATTGATTGATTGACATTAACTCATGAGATATAGAGGCTAAGAAGTCCCATGATCTGCAAGCTGGAGACCCAGAAAAGCTGCTGGTGTAGTTTGAAGGCCTGGATGCTAGAGAGCTGATGTCTTGGGTCTGAAGGCCTGAGACTTAGGGGCACAAAGGGCAGAAGATAGATGGCCCAGCTCACGCAGTCATTCGGAGACCCAGTGAGTCCACCCTTCCTCCACCTTTTTGTTATCTTCAGGCTCTTGGTGGACTGGATGATGACCACACACCAGGGAGAGTGATCGGCTTTACTCATGTTGCTAATTCAAATGTTAATTTTTTTCAGTAACACCTTCACAGACAGACCGAGAAATAAAATGTAACTACATATCTGGGCAACCTGTAATCCATTCAAGTTAACATGTAAAATTAACTATCACAGAGGCATAATTCACATATTCTTTTACTATAGAAAAAAAATGGAACAAATGGATGATGGTCTGTGCTCTACTTTGATGTGCTGTTCTCTTTTGGGGTTTCTTGGAGAACTCTTAAAAAGAAGGGATTCTTTTCATCCAAGAGCTGAAATAAATATATTATTACAACATATAGAAGTAAAGATTAATGGAAATTTATTAACAACTTTAGCTACTGCCATGTTTAAATTGATTTCCCTTTTTTCCGAGTCATATTTTTAAAGTGCTGCCAATGGAAGGAAGTACAAGTGAGGATGGAGACAAGGCCATGAGAAAGTGAAGACTGTGGGTTCCTAAAAGAAACCCAGCCTAGGTTTAAAAAAGAAAAAAGAAAAAAGAAACACTGGCAGCTGTAATACCAGCAATAGGAAGTCTGCTCTTCCAACATACTTTTAATCAACCCACAAGTTTTTATAGAGTTTCTGATGTGTTTAAGTCACCATGGGGGAGAGATGTAATCGCAACCACTACCTTCAAGGAGGGAAGGCGGTAGGGGGAAAGAGTTGCACAACAACTTTACATTTCAGAGCAGGATGCCATCAGTGCCAAATGAGAGATAGAGATAATCAGTTATATCTCAAATATGACTTTATCTCCACTGCCACCTCTCTATTACCAGCCACTGTCATCTCTTGTTTTGACTAATGTAGAAGATTTCAAACTGGCTTTTCTTCATTTTCCCTTGCTTCCTGCAATCTATCCTCCTCACAGGAGTCAGAGGTCTTTTAGAAAATCTGAATATGACTCTATCACACAGAGCTGCTTGAAATTCGTTAAAGACCTCTCATTACTTCCAAGATAAAGTTCAACATCCTTGAACATGGCCTATTTGTTCCTGCATAACCTGGCACCACTCTTCCTCTCAATCTCCTTTTCCAGATTTGTCTCCCTCACTCACCCAACTCCAGATGTACCGGGCTTTGCCCTATTTCTGGAATTGCTCAAAGTTCTTATCAATTTCAGGTCTTGAGGGACCGCGCTATTCCCCAAGAATAGAATCCACTGCTCTTCTTCCCCTTCCACTTCATCCTATCTATCAATCAAGACATAAATTCAATATCACTGCCTCATGAAGCCTTCTATGATCCTTCATTCTCAAATGGCCTCCATTAATCTTTCTCATTGTTCCTTCTACTTTTCCCTCACATAACTTATCTCAGTTGACTATATCCTCCAAAAAGTCAAGAATGTCGATCTGTTTTTTCACTTCTTTGTGACAAATACACATATTAATTAATATTTGCTTGATGATACTTTGAAAGAATGATTGAACCAGGAGATCAGAGGAGACACCAGAACGCTTGGCATTTGAGGTAGTGAGAAGATTTAAAGACATTAGGTTTGGAGTCAGACCCTAAAGATTAAGTAGGACACTGAGGATAGAGAGAAGGGAGGAATTATAAGATTAATGTTTTATGGGGTGGCTTTGGTCATGGTTATAAAGCTTAACAAAATCCAGCACTATTTTTCAGGTTGGTTCCACTTTCATTGGATGTTTTACAGAAACAGTTGCTGAGTAACAAATCGATTTTTGAAAAATCCATTTAATTGCTTTCCAAATAGTAATCTAAATAGATTCCATCACATTACTGTCATCACTTCACATGTCTAGGTTAACATTTAAACAGAAAACCAGTATAGATTAAAAGTGGTTTCACCATAGACTCTTAAAGATCACACTCACATTAGCTGTGGTAAGTGGGAGGGAGAAAACACATAAGAGAGAGAAGAAGATGATATTGGCTTATGTGGGCAGAGCCTGTGCAGTTGATGAGGCCAAAGTTTGTGAAAAAATTTAAACCTAATTTAAACTTGTTTGCTGGGCAGCTTTAAGACAACACGAATTTTAAAAATATTTAACTGATTAAGATGAGTTGCAAAAAACTGTCAGATGAGAGGGCACATCATAAGTAGTTGAGAAAAAAGTGTATGTATCACAAAGAAAGGGATAAAAGCTAAGATGAGTCTTCTTAAAAGAGAATTTTAGTTTTAAGACCTGCGTATGAGGACAAAAGGATGAGATTTGTGAATAAAGTAATTCTTAATTCATCAATCTTTTTAGTTTACATAGTAGAGCAGCCTCCTATATTACATATATTGTCCCTGGCTTATCTATCTGATCTTGGCTGTTCACATCTTCCTGCTCTTTTTCTTTGACTCATGGGAATGTACCAAGCTCCCACTGGACTGGCCCGTATACACACCCTTTCTCTCTTGCTGAGCACTCTTTCCTACCATCTTCACCTGCCTGACTGCTATGGATCCTTCAGGTTTTACCTTACACCAGTGAGTCAGTGCTTCCACCAATCCTTTACTCATTTGTATCACCCAACGGGACCCTAAAGGCTTTTGAATGAGAACCCTGAGACTAACCTAGGAGCTAAACTCAATGATTTCCTGAGGTTTTGTTTTGTTTTGTTTTGTTTTGTTTTGTTTTGTTTTGTTTTGTTTTAATTGCAATTTAGGGAATATTTGACAGCTTTGCAGTATGGTGCTCATCTGCTTTGATGCCTTGACATATGCAAGGAAATCCAGAAATTAACTAAATAATGATCAGCTCCATTTAAATGAAAGAAAATGCTGAATTTCATTCTTTCCTTTCGGGTTCTAAATAATGCAGATATGTACTTAGCATTTTCTGCTTTATCAGTTTTCTCTTAAAGGCTTTTATTAAATCTTAAAGATGGCATAGTCCTGGGCACTGCTCAAAGAGATGGATTAGAAATGGCCAGAAAATTATATGTAAATAGTTCAGAGATGGAAGTCTGTCTATCTATCTATCTATCTATCTATCTATCTATCTATCTATCTATCTATTTATCTATCATGTTTAGTACATACATGTTTTTAATATTCATGTATAAAATAAATATTGATTTAGGCAGAATTCCTGCCCTAAGTGTAGCAGGTATGATTCTCAGGCCACAGATTCAGCCATGCATAAAATATTCTTTGTTTTGCCTTAATGCAACTTATTTTCTATTCCCAACTCTATTCTCACAGATGGAAGAAACTTCATCTCAGATAATTTTGTTTTACTTCAGTCCTGGGTTTTTCAGTTGATCAGAATCCCTATGTCTGCATATAAGTTGCAGATGCCTACAGAGAACCAAGGTGTCAGAAGAGTGGTGGGGAAAATCTCACATCCAATTGTCATCCCTTCAAGCGGGCACTTGCAGAGTCATCTCACTATTGACGAGACTCCTCCATTACCCTTGCAGATCACTGCTGAGTTTTCCTCATGCTGCCTGGGATGCCTCTACAAGCCCATCGGCTTCCTCCGCCATGTCTGCTCCCCTCTTAAACACTCTGTTCATCTTCCTCCTTCCGCACCCCACCTCCACACAGAGGTGTGAAGGAGTTCTCTGGGGTTGTCTCAGACTACTCTGCCTGCAGATTCCTCACATGCGTTTTCTATCGATTTCCCCCATCCCAGCTAAGCTAAAAGTAGGGTGGACTAAAATACTCACATGGTTTGGTCTAAGAGCTGAAGAATGGTGGGAGTCGCCATGGAAATATCTTAACATATTTTTGAAGGACAGAAAAGACGTTTCTGCATATGACATGGCTAGGGAGAAGAATCTGAGATTAACATAAGGTGAATCAGTAAAAGAGACATGGAACAAGGAGAGGGGCTAAGGTAGGATACTGAAGAAATGGAAGGAGATGAGCTCTGCTGAGGGATTTTCGCAGAGAGGCTAACGATCTTGAATATGATCTCTGATGAAAGACGCTGCCAGGGGTCTTAGGTAAGAGAAGGAAATATAGTCCATGCTATTATTTCTAAAAAGATTAAAATATAAATGGATTTAAATATCACCAAATCACTTGCTGGTCTAAAACACAAGAAGGTGTTCTAAAACATTGGATGCTTGCCTCATTTGCTACACATAATATGAAATTCTCATCAGCTCCTCAGTTTAGAGGTGTAACACCATTCTAGCTACTCACGACATTTAGATAAATGTTTTTGAATAATAGAAGGTAAGCTCTACTTTTTAAGTAAAATGTTTTTGACAATTTTATAAAATGGTGTTTCTTTTCTGGCCAGTAAAATAAAATAACTTCATTGTAAATATTTGCAAAATGTAGAGAAAACTTAAAGAAGAAAATAAAATCACCTATAATTCCATCGCTGAGATAACCACCGATAACATGTTGATGTAAGTAAGTACAGTCTTTTTCTCTATATAAAAATTTCATATTACAGAACTGTAATGATGATAGCTCACACACTATTTTCTAACTTTCTCTTCTCCTTTAATTTATTGTGAACATTTTCCAAATCATTAACTATTCTTCTAAAATATGCTTAGTGGTTGCTCCAGATTCAATTAGGTGTACACACCATAATCTATTAGTCCAACTACCTACGGTTCAACATTTTATGTTATTTTCATTTTTTTGCTATTATCAAGAGTACGACTTATTTTAAAAATAAGTGAAGCAATTGCTATTGCCATTACCTCTGCATTTTTCCCATAATACTATGCTAACTGAAATCTCATTTACAATTTGAGGAGTGAAAGAAACAAAAGAGGATTACTTTGGTAGCAGTGCTGAGACTTTTTAGAGGCTGTTTAAACCAAAGGTACGAAGTTGTAATCACCAGCGGGAGAAGTAACTAGCATTTGGGGTAAGAGAAGGGAGCATCACAAACAGAAATGTTGCGAAGGAATGAAAAGAAAATGGAGAAACAAGACCAGGTAGAAGCAAAGCAGAAATTTTAAAATAATT
This sequence comes from Pteropus medius, assembly GCF_902729225.1. NCBI lineage: Eukaryota > Metazoa > Chordata > Mammalia > Chiroptera > Pteropodidae > Pteropus > Pteropus medius. The sequence goes on from NW_024354500.1 coordinate 11,042,904, forward strand.
TTGTAAGAAGCAATTTTGTTGACTCTAACAGCAAGCAAGTCAGATGATGAAGATGATGAAAAGGCCATGAGACAGTGTGACGCAGACAGCTTCCAGACAACTCTGGCCTCCTTGCTCACAGCTGTGCACTGGGTCTTAGCATCGAGCCGGTCCAGTTCACACGATGACTTGCGGTATTTATGGACATGAAATCACACCTGCAGACAAGCTAAGTAGGACAAGAAGAGTGGAAGTCTGCAAAATATTATCTGCATCCAAAATGTCTCTAGAAGTCCAGACCCTTGTGACTCATTTGTCCTACTCCATAAGTAACATTATTTTGAAATGATTTTTATTCCAGAGAAGGATTTTCTCCAACTTGAAACGAGAACATATGAGGATGTAAAGTGAAAAAAAAAATTTTAAGTAGTATTGAGCCAGGTAGTGTTTATTCTATGTTCAGGACATTTAGAATTGCTTAAAGAGATCGTGGATACTTTCAAAGAAAAGGAATTGGATATAATCCCCCAAGACTCTTCCTTTCTTCTATGTACAGCCTAAGCAACAGCACATTAAGGAGAGCTCTGACTCTGACTTTCAATTTGTATCATGATGTTAGGAAAAAGCAATGCCAAGAATTTTTTACTCTTTAGATCTTTGCAGAAAGACATTTTCAGTTGGGCAAATGAAAGTGTTTGTGATATTAAAAGGCAGCAACCTGTTCTGGCCTACAGTTTGTATCGCAAGTGACTGCTCTGAATTTCCTTCTACTCAGGCAAGGAAAAAGAGAAAGCTAAAAAAGAAGTTCAAGGATTAAGTTTCCATGTGTGTCTCCATTCACAACAGATGGCCTCCACACGGACAAGCTTTACACATTTGGTGATCTCCAGATGGGCAAATAAAATGCCATTTTTGATCTTATTGTAAATTGGGGAGGAGGGTTGTTACAATCTTTTAATCAAACAAAAAGGAAAATGAATATTCTCTGGGCAGGGATCCTAAGCTGAAAGAATAAACATTAAGACTATATAAGGATTCTACATGTACATTTATTTGTCTTCACTGAAGCTTAAGGTTTAATTTGTTGCAAACCCCAGAGATAGAAATATATAAATAATTATAGAATACTTTTGATAGGTTATGCATGTGGCATACTCAAGGAAAGAGTAGTATTTAACTTTTGGTAAATCTTAGGCGATTCAATACAGATTGTGAAAATAATCCTATTTTAATATTTTTGTGAATATTTCATTTTATAATTATCTTCCTGACTATTTAAAACACATACTCCTAAAATTCTTTCTCTTCCTTTCTTCACTAAGTAATCAATTTTCCCTATTATTTCTAAAATGTTTCCTTTTCTTTTCATTTTCACAACTAAAACCAAAGCCATATCATCTGGCACCTCTTTGTTTTATGCAATACAGCACACAATTGATGTCTTGCCTTTGATTTGGTGTTTCATTCTGCTTCCCCACCTGAGCCAGTCTCTCCAATATTCTCCTCAATTATGTGACACACCCCTCATCACACACACACACACACACACACACACACACACACACACCTAAAAGCATATGATTTGAGTGGCTAGCTACCCCATGACCGAAATTCAGGATTCTGACTACAGCAAGAAAACTTAATTATCAATTTAGCAAAATAATGTCCTGTGTAAATTTCTTTTCTGAAAACCAGCTACTCTGCTTTAAAAAGAGGACAATGATAATGCAAACGTGTTTTTGATTTTATAATCATGCTTAAATATCGTAGACTTTTCATTTTACACTAGGGCACCAAAAAGCCAACACACACATATGGACACATTTGATTAATGCCTGTATCTTTAATTAAACCAAACAACCTAGCCCAGCGCTAAGCTTATGGTCAGTTTTCAGTAAATAATGATTTCACTATGTACAGTGACTAGAGACTTTCAATTATCTATTAGTGTTAATTTAAAAAAAAAATCAGTGGCCTTTGTTAACTACAGTACAGCATTTTGAAGTGAGGCCCAGATACATCTACCCGTGAAATAGCCAAGTGGGAAGCAGCGCCACCTACTGGTGATCACCATAGTCTCTAGAGTCCAACAGACCTTGGGTTCCCATTCTAGCTCTTAAACATTAGCTTTTACCCTGGAAAATTACGTGCTTCTTCAAGCCTATGTTTCCACACAGATCGAATACAGAAGATAATGTTCTTTTACATCTCTTTTATTTCATCCCATTCTCTCATAACACTGTCCTCTTTCTCAAAAGTTCTGAGAACTAGCAAGTCACAGAATGGTTTTCTAGTTAGCACCTATGTGTGTGAATGTTACCTGGCTTTGACATCTTTTACCTTGTCTGTCACCAGGACTGATGCAATTGCTTTTGGTTGTGTGTGTTTATGTCTCCTTACTTTATCACCTGGTGGTCTCCTTTCTGGAAGTCACAATTTTAACCAAAGAGACCAGGGTTTCCTGGGAGACGAGAAGCATCCTTCGCTCAAGGGTATGAGAGGGAGCATAGATATATGTCCCTTAACCACAGGTAGGAACCTCATCTGGAATTTTGTCCAGCTGGGTGCCTACTTGCAGTCACATTACAAGTCATGTCCTTGGAACATGATCGGATCTGCAAGCCTTGACAAACTAAGAATTCCTGTTCGGATCCACTGAGAACCCACTCTCCTAACTGCCATAATTATGGGCTTTATATTACTACCTGCTTTACATTCCCCACACTCTTTTTTTGTTGTTATTCATCTGAATCTGTTCCTTTGTTCTTACTCTATGATATTCTGACAACTCTTTGTGTAGCATGCCAACAGAAGAGTTGTCCTCTTGATCACCTGCTAGAAAAAGGGCTTTCTTTTGACTTTCAGAACCTTCATTAGTTGAACACTCAACATTTCAAAGGAAAAGCTTTTTAGAATATTTAAGAAGAAAAATTTCATGGGAGCTTGTGGCGGAATGGAGTAGTGGAAGAAGCAGAAACGCGGAGTCTTTTAAGTTCAGGGAGACCTACACCTGTTTCCTCACTGCGTACCGACAGTGTGGAGTTGCGATGTGCATGGAGTGAGATTATGTAGGTATGTAAAGAACCTGGTACAGCAGGTGAGTCATTAGTTTTCCAGACCTCCTCCCTGCCTGCTCTGCATCTCTCCACTTGTTACTCTAACAAGTAAGAAGGCGGTTATATATGCTGAGCATCTCCCTGGAATACATTCTTGGCCCAGAAATCAGGTTTACTCATAGTATACAGGGATCAAGAGGCTGTTAGCATTGAGAGTAAAGATAATAAGGAGTTCATTCTCCTGAAAACAAATTCCAGCTAAGCTGAAACATTATGCCATGAGCGTTATACAGAGAAAGATCTTCTTCTTTTATTTGTAGGTCTGTAAATTTTGAGTATTTTGTTAAGGTTAATTGAAAAAGAAGTATGAGGAATTGCAATGAATTTTAAGCGTAGCATTAGGGTGTCAGAAGATGGGGGGGAAAACTGAGGGTTACACTTCATCCCAAGACTCATAGACATAGATTCTTCCAGTAGGAGCTGTGTCTTAGTGCAAGCTGCTGTAACAAAGTACCATAGACTGAACTGGCTTATAAACAAAAGAAATTTATTTCTTCACTTATAGAGGCTGGAAGTTCAAGATCAGGATGCCAGACTGGCAACTTCTTGTATCTTCACAAGAAAGAGGGCAAGGTAGCTCTCTGGCCTCTTTCTATCAAGGGCAGCAATCCCATTCATGAGGTGCCCACTCTCATGACTTCATTACCTCCTAAAGGCCCTGCCTCCAAATACTACCACTTTGGGATTAGGGCTTCAACACATGAATTTTGGGGAGACACAAAACATTCAGTTCATTGCAGGCTGGGTTTCTTTTTTCTTTCTCTTTTGCTTTCGTCTCTCTCCTTCCGTGCTGCCTCCACATGGCCCTCACTTCGTGAAAACATATGACTGGCTTGGGTTCTAATTTTATTTAACAGACCCCACCTCACACCTTGTTTTTACCAGTCTTCATCTAAAAATGGCTTCTTATTATTACTTTTTCTTTTCTTGCCCCCAAATGTACTCATTTAATTATTATTAAATAGCACCTTTCCCATCAAAGCTGAACTCTCAAATCCTGGATATTAACACAGTCAAAGCATTTTGCACTTTTGTACTTGTTTTTGCTTACTGGTCAGAGGATATGAGTTTATGGAAGGTAGGTGGGCTTTTTGCACGAAAGCTTGAATGTGTTCCTCTCTGCCGCTGTCTTATCTTGCCCAGTATGGATGTCCAGTGACTGATAATTCTTCAAATTCTCGCTTTGAGCAAAACTTGCTCCTGATTCTGTAGAAGCTTTAGATTCATATATTTATCTGAACATTTTACCCTGTGACCTAGAATTTTTGTATTTAAATAGGAATGGATTTTTTTTCCAATGAAAGAGGATTGTATAAGAGCTCAAAATGTTGTCTTCTAATTGCAATCTTTACTACTACTCATAAATAAGACTCAAATAAGTTTCCTTGTAAGTTAAATTTATTATATTTAATATGCTAAAACATATAGTACAGACCTTTAGTTTTGAAAGAAAAGGTTAAGGCTCTTGGAAATTGTTTTTTCTTTTTCTGCAAATATGACTGTGGAATGATTTCTGGATTTTCTAGTCTTAGGGACATACATGTGCTAAGTTTATAATTTCATGATTTCTCCATATGACATGCATTGTCCTAGACCCTTAGCTCTGAATGAATGCCTCCGTGAATTAAAATGTCAAACTTATTGAATTTTCATGATCAAGAAAAAAACAAATAGATTATTTTGACATTTTAAATAATATATTAAAAGTGAAAGATGATCTTGTAAACTTCGTGGTCTGGTCTCCGCAGATGCAATTATGCCAGGAGTTCCCTGTAAAAGTAATTAGGGAAGTTGAAAAAGTGAGCCTTCCCCAGATGTGATCTTACCAGTGGCCTTAATATATGACATCAATGAGTTAAATGAGGAAACTACCAGAGGCCAAACATCTAGGTTTTAGGTTTCTGATGAAGTTTTTGCTTGTGCTCACCTCAGGAAATGAATATTGCATTCATAAATTGTTGTTCTTATCCAGGAGATGAACCATAGCAGTTTCATTTAGCCCTAGAGTATTAAATTTCCTTAACACTTTGCCACATTAGAATATGTTTTCCATCTGAATGTGATGATGCAATATTTGAAGGGAAAAACCGTTAGCCAAGTGACATTCCATAACAAGCCATAAAAGTTTATGATGCACATAGTAGGATAATTGGCACACCAGGAATTGAATACTTCCTTATGGATAATATTTGATAAGATATGGCATGTATAACAATCATAACATTTCAATCGACCAATGATGGCTACTTTAGGATGCATTTATTTTATTGTTTCCATAATGGATTTTACAGTGCCAGAATTGGTTCTACTCTACTAGAAAGATGAAAAAAGGACTATATTATTTTCCTCCTGTATTTATTTCCCATTGTAATCTTTTGCTTGTGCATTTTATCCACTCCCTCCCCCCGCCCCCACCCCAGTAGATTGTTTCACCACAAGCGGTTGACAAATGATTTGTTGAAAGCCAAAGCTAGTGGATGGCAATGTTTTATTTTTCTCCTTTTGTCGGCATTCTTTTGCATGAAGTTCTTTTACAGTATTAATTAAATCATTCATAGACAGCATCCTTTCTCTCACGTTCCAGATTTTCTAAACCTCACACCTGTTTTTCTTTGGGTTTTGTGCTATATCAGCTTATAAATCTTCCTATATTTCTCAGTATAGCTTCTTATGAAATAACACTTTTTTTTCCCCCCCACAAAACTTTTACCCAACTGTTTTCAATAGTGGCAGTCAGGCCTAAAGTTGTCAATCAAAGAACAGCTTATCAGTCTGAGATTTTTCTTTTTAAGCTTTTACTCGGTGACTTTTGAGACCTGTCAGCACCCAGTTGATTTTAGCCCTAACAATAAAGTCACACTCTATCTCCCACATAGAAGCTTTAAGATTAAATTCTGATGTCATATACGTCATATTTACATAGTTAAAACTCATAACAAGCAACCCACAGGCAATAGGATGCAATAACCATGCAACAGAGCCATTTCCTGTCCCCTTTTTCTCTCACACTATGTTTTGTGCAGTTTATTGGATGTGAATGTTATGAAAATGAAAATCGTCTGGGAGAAACCTGCTGGCCAGGTCTGAGGTTTGGAAGAATTTGACTGGAGGAGTATATAGAGTTGTAAGTGCTCGGCCACCTCTTACATTATAAAATAGAAACATTTTCAACATTCTTTTCATTTCCAGAAACAGGAGATATGGGAGGCCACAATTACAGATTCTAACAGCAGATTTTTAATATCTGTGATTCTTCTACCGTTAAAGGAAAACAACTAACTTATAGTCAAAAAACATGAAACACCAAAAATTTTAAAATTTTTATTTTTAAACACAAAGCATTTACTTCAATGCACTGAAAGATGAACTTTAACCATGGATGGGATTTAAGCGTCAAATCTACTCTGGCACTTTAAACAGCCAATTTAGAGGAGTGAAGCATTTTCTTGGCAATCACTCTAGAGCCAGAAATATGTGTCATGTTAAAGTAAGAAAATGAAAGCAACTGTCTCTGATTTAATTTGAAGCCTCCATTGCATCAAAAGATTAGGCTTTAAGTAAAAATATTGACAAGAAAATAAGGTTCTAATGGAAACATATTATATACCATAATGTGGACACTTTTTTGTAGTTTCATTATTGAACATGAGACAGAATGAAATCATTCTCTAAACAGAGTTACTTTGGAAAACTTTCTGTATAAATAATGTCCTAAAATCCCATTTTGGAACAAGATCTTAATCCTTCTTAAGCTAATCTTCCTTATTGTTTATGTTAAAAGATATACACTGAAATTTAATGACCATATTTTATCAATGTGTTAGAAAGCATTTGCATTTCTTTTCTATAACATATGAAAAGTGCAGTCATAGTCCTCATGTGAAACATTAGGAAAAATTCAATGGAATTATTATTTTAATGATTATAATTCTGTCTGAAAACAAAATAAGACAAATTTTTAAAAAAGGTTTTAATGACATTCTTCATAGAGTCTCAACTTTCATAACTTCCATACAAAAATTAGGTTATTTCAACATTATTTCCTCATTTAAACTATGTAGGAAGCTGATATATGGATTCGATGATTTTGTTCCAGCAAATAAAATAGAGTTCCTAGAAGTACATAAGCATTTTTAAGGCCCCAGAAATGGATCTCTCTGTTTCCCTCTGTCTCCCACTGTCTATGTCTCTTTGATGTGTGTGCACATGCACATGTATTACTACATACTCATGGAATAACAGAGATTTCAAGAAAGGGCTCCTCCATCTAGATCTAAATGTTTTCTCCTCACTGGCCCATCACTTGGCCTGAGGTTCTACCGACAGAATCCTTTCCTCTTTGTTAGGTGTTTTGTCTTTATAATTCTCAGTTCAAATGAAAATACTCCTAAAGTAAGAGTTTGTGGAGTCCATGAACTATCCCATCGCTACCTTACAGAGCTAACATGCTTAGCTAATATTGGTCGTTTTTAGCAGCATATTAAGAAATAGTTTAAATTTAATTGGAGAAATAATTATTACGCACTCATGAGTTTTGAGGGCACTGTTCTAGGCACTGTGGGGAATACCAGAATACTGAATCTCCTACCGGTGGGAAGCATAAAAGACAGATAGATCTTGTCAAGGAAATGGATAGAGAAAGGAAAGATAAAATATAAGAGCAAGAGGAGGAGATACCAAAAGGTAGACAAGGAAATTAAAACAGGAAACTGAAAAATGTCAAAAGTAAATTTCTTCTTTCACAGTTTTACATAGTGTAACTGAAGAACCAAAACGCAGCAACAACTTTCACATCTGCATCCCTCTAGCTCCCCTTTTGCAGACCAGGGAATAGGAAAAATCAGTCTGCCAGTGAATATTTTTAAACTGCAGAAATGTTTTTAACCCAACCATTTGTTTGTATGAGTAAAGGAATACTATTAAGTATTCTAGAGAATTGCAAGCTTTAGGGTTTTATGAAACTTGAGTTATTAACGTAATTGTTATGGAAACATGAAACTGAAACACACTTCCGTATGAAAAAAATATATAACCACCTTGTCTATGCCTGATTCTTTCACTTGTGTATTAAAGTAAACTAAAGGAGAAGGAAGTTTAAAACAGTTTCTAAGAACTTTAAATCCCATTGAGCTTAAGCTACTTAGAGAAAGATGATTGGTCAAAGATTATTGGTCTCTTTCAGCTGGTGTCAAATGTAAGGGCTAGGTTCAGTTCCTGAAGTCTCTGATAGCAATTGCAGACAGAGTGAACTTCAAACGCTTTGGAGCTTGTGTTTAATTCAGAGCAGCACATGACATCTTGGTCAGATCCTGATAGGCTCTTGAAATTACAAATGGAGTTGGAAATCTCATGAAATAAGTCAAAAATATCACCCTTTATGAGATATGACTATAAAGTAACAGAACTACATTTGAAAGCGTTATAGAACTTACACATGTGAGTTGAGTCTTGTCTTTTTAAAAGCAATCACGTTGGAGGCTCTATATTCATCTAATTCTTGCTGCCAGAACTGAGCCACGGTCTTTTGTCGCCAATGGGAATGGCTCTTCTTTGGAGGGTAAATCTGAAATTTGAAAATGGATGAAGTTGTGCAACCCCAGTACCGTTGAATAGAGTGAGTAATTAAACTGAGACTGAGGGATAGGATTCATTGGGGCCATAAATAAATAAACTTTGTTTTGAAAGTTTGCATTGTGATATGTTATAAAAATAGCTAACACTCGAGTTCTTAACTATGTGCCAGAGACTCTTCTAAGCATTTGACACCCATGATTTCATGCTAACCCCACGCTAACCCCATGATGCAGGTCACATCATCACCATTTTAAAGTGAAGAAAACTTAGGCACAGAGAGGAGAAATAAAGCCCAAGACTACATGGCTAATATGTGGCAGAGCCGAGGATTCAGTCTCCAAAGCCCTTGCTTTTAACCACTGTGCTATTAACTCCAAGATTTGTTCCAAAGAGACAACCTAATCAAGTTCTGATCCAGTGTAACAGGCTGTTGCACTTAACGTTTGTTCATTATCGACCCTAAACATTCATAATGTAACAATATACAATTATTCTAAGGCTTGGATTTGAATTTTTTGGCAAGCTTGCAGGAGCCTATCACATAACCAGTGATTAAGCCTTACTGACCTCCCACAAGCCCATTTCAGTACAGCTCTGCAGCAGTTGCGGAGAAAAGTTTATAAGACAATGCCCTTTGAATTTGAGGATTTGAAATTTCCCAAGGTGAAGACACAGTGTGTTTGCAAATATCGGACTATCATAGGCACACAAACTCCTATGACGGCTACTTTCAATGGCAGAATTTATTTGGATATTCTAAGTTCAGGGTTTGAAAATATACAAGAGAATGAGAGATCCAGGCCAAGTCAAATGTGCTTTTCATATGCCCCAGATCTTCTGCCAGGCAAGGAGCAGAACAGTATGATAGGCCAGGGAAAATGCAAACTTCATAATCAATCGGACCTAGCTACAGATCTAGAATCTTCCACTTAGATATGTGACTTTGGGTAATTTGATTGACTTCTCAGAACCTCATCTGTAAAACGAGCCTCCAATGCTCACAGGGTGTATAAGGATTAAATATAATAGTCAATCTAATTTTGCATGGCACAATCTGTAGCAACGTATCTTCCATAAATAGAGTTTTCTGCCTTTTTCGAAAATATCCTTGGACTCTCCAACTGAAAACGATTACTCTCCAATCATTGACTCAGCTTTCTGAGTGTTTAAGAGTGTAATTGTGATACTATAATTTAGCGGCATAGAGGAAGGGTATTTTTACTGGTATTGTTCATGATTCGCCCCTGCTATTTTATTTGCCTAAAGTTTAGTGCCTGCAGCAGGCACCAATTGGACTCCAACCGATAGAGACAGCACGTGCGAGGAGGTGTGGGGTCTGACTAAGGGCTTGCAGCCGTTGAGTGAGCAAATGGATTAGGCAGCCAAGACCAGAAGCATCTGGTAAAAGTGAAATTTTTTTTTCACAAAATTGACATTTCTGTCATAAACAATAATTCCCAACTTTCTTTCAACTACATTTGGAAACATTTTTTTAGTGGGGTGGAGTGAGAAGATAGGGCTTGTTCTCTGTCTGTTTGATTATCCCTTTCTGCAGAGGAAGAAAGGAGAACTTTCTTCAGGCACAATAAAGGCCAAGAAAGGGGTGTGTGTGTGTGTGTGTGTGTGTGTGTGTGCGCGCGCGCACGCGCGAACACACACACACACAACACAGAGAGGGTATGTGAAGAGACTTGGATGTATTTCAGGGGAAAAAAATTGAAATTTTACCAGTGAGAGGGGTACGTCAAGGTTATCAATCAGATATCACTGATCATCGAACATCCTCAGATGTCCTAGGATGTCCCTGATTTTATACACTGTCAAACATCACCCAGTTCTCTCCTCATTTAGACCAAGTACCACCTTAGTCTTGAAGAGTGATTCCAGGTGGAGAGACATAGAAGTAAGTGGTATTTTGAAAAACTGAGTCGTTCACTTCTGTGTTCCTTAGGAGGCTGGGGTGTTCACAAAGACACTGTGGTGATTTTGTCCACCCCAAAGAATACTCAAGTCAAAATCTAGAACAGTCTGAAAGCAGAACTAGACTTGGATTTGGCCCAGAATATCTCTGGCCTAATGATGCCCCACACCTCAGGGAGAGCCCAAGGGTGGGCCTACCATTCATTGCTCACAATAATTCATTTAACACACATTCACTGAATACCTACAGTATGCCAAGCACTATTAGCATGGTTAGAAAGTAGGAAATAATCACAAAACAAACAAACAAAAACCCCTGCCCTCCTGGAGCTTATATTCTTGAAGCGAGAGAAATAATAAACAAGCTAAAGAAATGAAATATATAGCATAGGGATGGTGATAAGTGCAGGAAAGAGGCACAGAGTGAAAAAAATCAGTTTCAACTTAAAGTAAAAGTGAGGGGGAAAGTTTTCAGGTAGCTGTGAGAAGCACACCCCAGGTAGAGGCACACACAGGTGAAGGGCCCGGGGCTCCAGTGTGCCAGAAAGGTTTGGGGGACACCAGAAAGGCCAATGTGAAACCAGCAAAGAGGAGAATAGCCGAGGCCTAGGTAGTAGAAGCAGGGACACAGCCTACAGAGGGCCAAACGGAGCAGCTACTGTATTGCTTTGAATGGGTTGCTTTCTTACGAATATTCTCTTTAGTGCTACGAAGCAGACAAAATTAGCTCTTTTATCAGACAAGGCAAGTGGAACTGCGAATTAAATATTTGCCCAAGATTATACTGCTACAAAATGAAAGTGCCAAGTATGCAAACTGGAGTCTATTCAGGCAAACCTTGAATGTTTTGAAGGGCAAGTAAGAATCAGAAGCCCTGGATAGGGTAACTTGAAAGCGGTCTTGCTGTGAAACAGTTGTCATACTGTGTTGCAATAAAGTAGTTGCATTTCTCTCATACCCTGAGTGCCACCTACTCTGGATCGCTCTAAATCCAGATTTCTGAGACTTGTATGCATGTAAATTACTTGAAGAGCCTTTTGAAAATACTGATTTCAGAGCCCTACTACAAACAAATGAATCAGGAAATTATGGTTCCAAACTTTTCTGATGGAACTGTTTTTCCCCGGAACACCTCATAGGTATTATTAGGCAGAGGGCGCTGGAAATAAAACAACAAATACAAATCTTGTAGTGTACAAACTTAGATACCAACAAATTAAAAGACAAAACTAGAAGCCTTAAGTGTGGTTCAGTTTGTTGTTTACTTACTTAATTGATTGATTGATTGATTGATTGATTTTTACACTTTTGGTCATAGCTATTGAATGCTCAATAAATGTGCTTGGCTGACAGGTTTTGAAATCACCATTTTTGTAGCCTACTTACTAATTTTAATAAAGGCAATACTTTACCTGTTAAAAACAAAACTCCAAAGCCAAAAAAAAAAGCAACACAATTGGTTTAAAACACAAGGAAGTTTACCTTCCTCTCTGCCTGTGATTTCACCATATTTATAACTTAAAAGTAAATTCTGCTTTCTCAAGAATTAATAGAATAATCTCCCAAAGACAACCATGATCACCAATTATTTTCAAAATCCAGATAGACATACATTTCTATGATTTTTTTTTACCAAAAATGTTTTATTATTTATAGTGATCATAAAATGGCTTTTTGCTTTCTGAATTACTGAAATGTTGTTTTCTTCAAGTGGAATGATTTGCTTATGCTACCACATGAGCCATAGGTAAACTGCCACTATTGTTTAAATATTGAGGGCCCACGCTTTGATGGTTCACAATGTGTAAGATCACATTCTACTGCTTGAAACAAAGGAGAGAAAACATTACATAATCCTTGCTGATTGAAGGACAATAAATTTTCACTTTTCAAATCACTTCCAGATAATGCCTTCCATTTAAAAATATTTTAAGCATTTTAATATGTCTTGATCAGAAATGGTTGAAATTAAAGTGATAATTTTCACTAACCGAAGGAGTTTTAGTTTATAGAAGTTATTTCAGTAAAATAGTCATAAAAGTCACAGTCTGAATTAAACTGCAGTCTATCAACAATCTGAAGTATGTATGGCACAGATTTGTAGTACTCACAACGAAAAGTCCCCCTTCCCTTACAGTTAGGACCCGACGTGTGCCTAGTTCTGGTTGATGGATTGTGAGTGGAAGAATTTAGTTGTCCAGGAAAATCCTCCAGCATTCTCTCCCCTTCCTACAGCAATCATAGTCCAGGTTGAGGTGATGGAGCCTTGAGATTGAAATAACTGGATTCCTGGGTGACCACACAGAAGACAAATGCCCTGACAAGGCGATTGGGTTTATAGCAGGCTTTGCAAGAGTGAAAAATAAAACTTTTGTTGTATTAAACCACTGAGATTTAGGTGATATTTTGTTATTGCACCATAACCTAGCCTAATCTGGTTTGATTAATACAGTATGAACTAGAGAAGTCTGCTTAATATTGCCAGCATGCAAACATCACAATAACCTCATTATAGAGAATTCGCCAACAGACATTCTATTTGGGCCCTACTCACTCCTTTTCTTTAAACACACACACACACACACACACACACACACACGCACACACACGCACACACAAACTATTTCTGTTTGGTATCCATGTATTATGGCCAAATATTTACAAATATGCCTTTTTCTCATTGTCATCTGCAAACAGGGTTCAATATACATGTATTAGAATGACAAAAATGTCGAATCCTTCTGGTCTCTTACTCTTTAATCCTGTACATCATTACTAACCTATCCCTTCTCGATGATCATAGAGCAATCTCTTTCCACAACATATTCAGTGGTTAGGAGTATAGGCTTTAGAATCAAGCAGATCTAGATTAAAACCACTTACTATCTGTTTCCATGCTTCAATTTCCTCAGTGTGGAACTATAATGATTGGAAGAACTTCCTCATGAGTTTTGTTTTTGTGTTAAAATAAACAAGACAAATTATATATAAAGCATTTAGCACAATGCCTACATAAATATTTTTTTCAAGTGATTTAAAGAGGTAAACTAATATGTGTTGAATAGATCTTGCTGGTTTACCGGAATTATCTCACTTAAAACTCACAACAGCCTTGTAAGTTAGGTATCAACCCCACTTTATAAATAAGGAAAGAAAGACTCCAAGAGGTTAAGGAATTTGCCCAATTACACAAAACCAGTCAGTTGATAGAACTGTGAGTGGAGCCACATTTTTCAGTAGCCAAGCCCACTGTTCTTTTCACTACACCAGACTGACTGCCTTTTTTTCATAGTTATGCTATCAGACAAAAAGGAGAGTTTTCCAGACATGAATTTTTAAAAAGCATTAAAAGGCAGCAACTGGAAATAGTAAACATAAACTCACAATAACTAGATAGTAATTTAAAACATTTATATTACGTATTAAAATGTATTTTAATTATATTCAAAAATAAGTCAATTTACATAATTTAGTCATTTCCTGACATATCGTCTTCCTTTAATTTCTTAACTCCTCAATCAAGTCTCCTGTCAGCAAAAATTGTATCTTTTTGTTTTTAAAAGTGGTTGGTTAGGTTAAAGCCATTAGGGGAAATTAATTAAATCAGTAGAATGGACAATTTTCTCTTTACCTATATCACTTATTAAATACAATCTTTAAAATTTTTTCTAGTCAATCTTTTGCTGGAAACAGGAAGCAGTTAATACAAAGAAGTAACTCCTTTATTTGTATTTCTTCCTTCTGTCAGTGTTACATTTTGTTTTTCGTTTTTTTTTGGGGGGGGGGCCCAGGGGAGGTGTTTCCCAGTTAATAATGAATTATAACCTTCAAAGACTTCACCTAGTAGATCACCGGAAACCAACGTATAAGAAAAATCAACCACCTAAGAGAAGGATGTTACTTTGAATTTTGAATGTTTGGTTTTAAATTACCTCAACTTCTACTTGTGCAGTCATTTTTAAAATATAGCTGATCATAGTGAATTATTCCTGAAATGGCAATACAAACAACACCTCCATGTATGTATTAAAACTGAAAACGAAGAGCTGTTAATTGTGATTTGAGGCAATTTTTGAATGACCAGTCCTGGCAACTTTTATGACTCTCAAATGAATTCAGTCTGAAAGGGTTTGGAAATCAAGATGACAAACAATATGTCTGCCATGTTTATATTTTACATACCCTAAAAATTTTGGTTTCATATAATTAAAATTTTATTTTTCAATAAATATATAACTGACTCCAAGACAACTGCCAGTGCCAATGACATCCCTGTTGGAGGAAAGGCAGCTGGATGGTGCCTGAAAACCTTTCTCCACTTACAGAGGCCTGCTCCATTCCCTGAACCAGAGAAGTATAGGGCATACCTCGAGCAACAAAGATTTACTTTGTTTCCTTCCATAAGTGGTATATATATTTTAGCTTTCAAAATAATCTCTTTTTTGGAACAAAAACAATCTTCCTTTTAAATTTATGACCTCCTTTAAAGAACTTGATTGTCAAACCAATGGTTAGTTAATGTCTTGGTTTCAATAAAACTTGATTAAACCTGAAAGATATAATAGTTACAAAATCATAAGAAATAGAAAAATGACATCAAATTTTTAACCTAAATCTCAGCAAATAACTGGAAAGCAGGATTTTCTAGAAAGAACCAAATGGTAGTTATTCTTTATGCAATATATTTAAACTGTTTTGTAATTCTTCTGCCCCAGGAGAAAAATTATTTTTAAGTTAAAAAGAGGGCTAAAAATATATTATATGTGCATTGTTGTTATTAAAAAACTCAAGGGATCATGTTTTGTAAAAAAATATCTGTTAAAAAACCATTTTGAGCTTACCCTTAAAACTGTATTATAAATGCCTATATTTTACAAGTAAATGCTATATTATTTTGGAAGTTAAAACCCAAAATTTAATTGGGAACTAAATGAAGAGCTGAGCCCTTTTTTTTTCCTTTTTTTTTTTTTTGGTTTAATGAACCTACTTAAAGTTTAGAAAAATGCATCAAATTAAAAACAACCCTCAATTTAGGCTACAACACAAAACACCCACAGACCTCAGGAAATCACCAGGCTCATTCACCTTGACCTTTGGCCTCTCACACATTCTAACATTTAGCTTTCTTCCTTCTGTCCATCTGCTTGAACCATTAGTAAGGTTCTTTTGCAACAGCTCGCACAAGTAAGCCAGCTGTCATCGAAGCATATTTAAACTCTGCCTCTTAGTTTCCACTGAATCATGTGTTTGCCCATAGGTCTCATTAAATACAAGGAAGGGCAGTAGTGCTATTTCAAAATGCTCTGGGGGAACAGACCATCTACTTAAAAAGGGTGGTCCAAAGGCCCTTTGACTAATTTGCTTGCTTACTTTTTCTTTTCAGTCTAAAGAAGAGTTTTCTGTAGAGAAATAAGATAAATAGGAAATACATACAAGGTGATCTACAGCAGTAAAAGATGGTGCATACATTAACAACAAAAAAGAAATCTATCTTTTAAAAATCAGCTTTAAAAAAATAAACTATTGCGCAAACTCCCATTGTTTCATCTGATTTAGGAAATAAATAAATCATTCGTAATAATTTCCTGATCTTAGCACCAAAAGTTCAGTAGAGGAGGAAATTCAAGAAAAAGGGTTAGATGCCACGTCAGAATTGTCAAACCTACTACTCAGAGGTTAATTGAACTGTCTTTAGTAAAATCCAAAAAAGATAATGAAGATGCATCCACTTCCGTACTATGAAAGGGTTAAAACACTGAATTTTCAAGTGAACAGGATATGAAATTTCAAGGCCCATTCGAAGAGGTAAGGCCAGAAAGCAATTAACACCAGGTAAAGTAGACAAATTAGAATGGCTATCAGGGCATTTGGGTTTCCATTTTTCATAGATGTCATGCAGATATTTTGGCTGATCTCCCAAATACCTTTCATTTTCATTGCCATCGGTCTGCTGAAACAGAGGTCAGATTGTAAAATCCATCACAATGAATAGTAACCAGGACACACTCTGCTAAAGCTAGGCCATCAACAGAATGATCAGAAACACAAATCAAGTAGCAAGGCTAAGAGGTTTCACTTGTGCATCACTTGAATGGCTGTTGTATTTGCATCTGAACCAATACAGTCTATTTCAAAGGTAAAATTAATAGTGGCATTCCCCCAAGTCTCTCTGAATCATACACAGCTCTGAGGGTTCAGATCACATCTCTTGGGCTCTCTCTTTTGCTTCCTCCCTCCTTCTTTTGTCAGGCACCCTCAAGTACATACCACACCTTCCCCACCCAGTCACCAGGTACTATAAAAAAACACATCACTACTAGCATTTTCATAGGAAAAATTATTTCAAATAGAAATCCTCTCTGTGCTAGACATATATTTTAATTCAAACTCAGTTTGCAGTTGTTTGTTTTTGTATACCATTTCTCTTGATTGCTTTCGAGACAAATCCTCAATGAAAATTTTTAAGATTTGGGGTATGGGGGACTACATATCAATACCTCTTTTTTCATATTTAAGCTTTTGCCCTTAAAAACTGCCCCTTGTTTGGGAGTTTGAGATAGCAACAGAGGGCATTTTCTTCCCTCTTTCTGGTCTTCCTCTGCCTCTGAGAGACTGAATATACAAACAGACAATGCTAATACCATATATAAAGTTAAAACTCTAACCCAGAACCTACAGCAACCTTCCCTGGGAACCAACTCCTTTATCTATAATATCCAGTCAGGAAGCCAGCCTGCTATAAGTCAGATTTGCAGGAAGTCAGACTGTTATCTCTAGTAACAATCCAAGAAGCCTAACAATAACCCCTGTAATAATTGGCCCCAAATGGCCAGAACTTGATTTATAACTGACAGCTTCCCTAATTTTTGTCCCTACTTCTACTTAGGACCAACCAGAAAAGGCTAAATATACACCCCTAACCAATCACATAGAATGTCCTGCTTCTAGTTAGCCTGTCTACAGTTCCCTATGCCAATAGCCTCCAATCAGAGCACACCTGAAGCCTTCCCTTTTTCCCCACTATAAAGCTTTCCTACTCCTCTGCCTGAATTTGAGTCTCTACCAAATGCAAAGTATAATGCTTATTCTCTTATTATAACAAGCTCTGAATAAATAGCCTTTACTTGTACTCATCTGATTGGTCTTTGTTTATTTCCACACTTCCATGAAGGAGCAGTTAATCTGAGTATCTAACTGATGTCTTGGCTAAAGCACATTTTCCTGGTCTTGTTGGCAGTAACTGAATTCATACAAAAATAATATCTGTACTAATTTCTCTTTTTACTGTCTGTATCCTCCATCTGCTGAAATCCTAGACAGGAGAAGGTTATTGGCACCTCCTATATTAACACATTGTCTTGCCGTATGGAATCCACTGGGTATAGGGTCAGACTCTAGCATTTTGGGGCCAAAATATCCAATGAGGAAATCAAAGCTCTTTCACTTGATGTAGGTGATTATAGCACCATAGCCTAAGTGGCTTTAGATTGTGGCTGCAGCAACTGTCTTTGACTCCTATGGGCTAAGGTGGTTCATATTGGGCCACAACTTGTGTTGCAGGCTGGCATTAGAATAGCAGAACTTGAATGCCTGAAGGGGCAGGAGAACGCCTAAATTACACAAAAATTTCAGGGCACCTCTAAATGGTTACTATCCAGCATTTCATGTGCTTGGTAGCATTTGGTGACTCTTGGATTCATTATATTGTCTCTAGCCTCCTAGGGTACTCAGTGCCCCCTGCCATCCCACCATGTGCTCTCACACTAGTGTAAGATTATTCATTACATATATGATAGTCTAGATTGTGAGTTTAACAAAACAAGGAAATGGACTTAATTAGTCAACTGTTTAAATGAAACAAAATTCTTATAAAACATATATATTATATTTTGAGGTAAGGTGGAGAAAAAATTATGGTAATTATTACAAATTCAAGGACTAAAAAGGAAATTTAAAATGAATATGTCAGAAAACTCTGTTTCTAGGAACCAGAGATTCAGGGAAGAAGAGGGTCAGTTTTTAAATCAAGATTTTTAGTCTTTCTGTCAGAAAAAGAATAGTGAGGATATAAAAGAAGAAAAAGAAAAAGAAAAAAGAAGGAAGGAGAGAAAGAAAGACCCACCGACTTACGTGGAAAAAGAAAATTTTACTTAAGAAAAAAGTTGAATACTTAGAGACCAAGCTAAACAGATATGGAAAGTAAAAAGAAAATACGTTTTCTACATAACTGATTCTGAAACTAGAGAAACAAATCAGGCAGTTTGGGATTTAGATCTGCAAAGGTAAATGGGGACTTTAGTGCAAGAATTCAACTGACAAAAATTTGGGGACCCTATGGAACATTCCTTAGAGAGTAAGATTCTTGGGCCAAAGTATTTCAGAGCACAGAGCAGAGAAAAAAAAAATAGATGAGACACAGGAAAAAGAAACCTTGGGACCCTGCAGGGCATGGAGAATTAGAGAAAACTCAGACAGTGTATATGGAGAAGCCATCCCTTTAAATGATGCTAAGAGAGGTGCTTGGTATACTATGGCCTGGAGAATTGGAGTCTGTGATTGATAAACGGAGACTTTCCTTTTGTCAATACTAAAATTTCAAGGAACACAAAAGGAGAAAGAAATTAAGTGGTTTAAAAGATGTAAATGAGTACTAAGGGGAAGAAGAAAGCCTTGAACTTAATACAGAGGAAGACGATTTTGTCTTCCTCCATTTTGTAGGAAGACAATGTCATCTTAAATGCCTCTTTTTGATGCAAGATGCCAGATGTACAAGGGGTTTGTTTTCCTGCGTATGGAAGGCATAGTGTCACCTTTAATTTAATGGTGGGGATTTCTCCTAAATTCAGATGAATTTGAATTTCTGGGTCACAAACTTGGAAGGCTAGAACAAACTGATTAATTGATCCTAGTAAGGCTGAAAGATTTTTTTCTTTTTTCTCTTACTTTTGTTTGGAAATGACTTTTGCTACAAGTTACTTTGGCTTAAAATCGTGTAGTTGTGGGTTTTCTACTATATATGTTCTATTGATTCTTTGGAACTTTGGAAAACCAAAGAGAATGATAGAGTAGAATTAGAGATGCTTAAGAAATGGTGTCTATTATTCTGCTGCCACCTATTCTAGTTAAGAGGCAATGAGTGTCTGAATGGGACACTCTTCATTCACTCACATATTCAGCAAATATTTACTGAATACATAGTACGTGCTAGGAATTGTTCTAAATTCTGGAGATATAATGGTGAGCAAAAATGCAGTTTTTTAGAGAAATTAACAATCCCTTAATGAATGTATACTTTCCAATGGAAATAAGTCTTCTAAAGGGGAAAAGTATCAAAAGAATCTGCATCCGGGAAAATTCTCCTATAGAAATGCCATGAACTTTGTTCTTAGGACTTAACTGGGATTAATCAGAAAAGAGCTTTCCAGACAGAGAGAAACTGTCACGGAGAGGGCCCAAGAATTCAAAGATATGAAATAAGCCAGTGTAGGTGCAATGCAAACAGAAAGAAAGAGAGGGTGAGAAATGAAGCTAGAGAGAGAGGCAGAAGTGAGACCATGCAGGACCTCAGGGCTATGTTATAGATTTGAGACTTAAAAGAGTATTATAAAGCTATTGACAGGTTTTAACCAATGAGGTGACAGGATCAGATTTATTTTTGAAAATTTACTCCAAAAACACAACGGGCTGGAAAATACAAGAAGAGAGGGCTAAGAGGAAAAGGTTAGTGACTATTGAAATAGAACAGATGAGAGATAAAAGAAGCTTGGATTAAGGTATTAAATGGAAATAAATTGATGAATGTTTAAAATTTTTAAAAAATTGTAGTTGACAGGTCACGATTACAGACTAGAGGTGAGAGAATGGAAGATACCCAGATTACTCCTTGGTTTCTGACTCATGTAAGTGGATGGATGGACAGTAGTGCAATTCATTAGGATAGAGAACATGGCAAAGAGAGGGAGCTTGGAAGGCAGATCACAAATTTCAATCTTGAATTTGAGAAATCTTTGTGACATCTAAGTAGATGTACCAAATACTCATGAAATATGAATCAGGAGCTCAGATGAAAGGTTTCTGCTTGAAAAATAAACTTACAACTTATGGTTTGTATTACTTATAAGGCAAAAATTAAGCCATGGATATTAATGAGATTGCCTAAGGAGAAATCATATAGTGAAAGAAGGGGGTGCCGAACTGAAATGATGAGATTCTAACATTTAATGTCCAGATGAGGAAGGATGGGTCTTCAAGGTGATTGAGAAGAAAGCACCAGAGAGGGAAGAATAAAACCAAAGGAATAAGAGACTCACTTTCCTAATATTCACTCCTCCCCAGGAGAAACAGGATATCTGATCATTAAACCTCTTAAAGCTTTGTATTCATGGTGTGAGGGTGTTTCAAGTAAATGGTTTGTTTGTTTTTTTCATAGAGAAATTTGACTCTAGTTTCAAATGTTTCTGATAGATTATGTGAGAATGAAGTCCGCTCTGCTGGATTCAATGTGGATATCAATAAAGTATCGTCAGAAAAGTTCATCAATCGACATCAAAACGAAAAAAGCTTTTTTGGCGGCAAAAAAAAAAGCAGAAAAAACAGAAAACAGAAGAAGAAACGAAAAAGAAGGAAAAAGGAAAAAGAAGAAGAAGGAAAAAGAAAAAGAAAACAAAAAGAAAAGAAAAAAGAAAAAAAAAAAAGGAAAGAAAAAAGAAAAGACAAGAAAAAAGAAAAGAAAAACAAAAGGGAAGGAAACAATATACAAGAAGTAAGACTAACGGTACAAATGAGGCCAGAAGCAGAGGTTTTGTGTAAAATTGAGGGAATCTCCCCATTTAATTACTTCAATTTTTTTTTAGTGAAAAGGGAAACTTAACTGCAGAGAACGGGAGCTCTGGTCTGCTACTGAGCAAAGTATGAAACTGAAAACATAAGAATCTGCAAAATATAAAATTTGGAGAGGGAGGAATTTTGAATGGTGATTTATAGCCAAAGGGATTTTATTTCAGGGGATTATTTCATTGTGTTATTTGAGCTTGTCATGAAATCCAAAGAGTTTTGCTAGGTATTTTGGAAGGAAGGCCACAGAATGAGTATCGTCCTCATCACATTATATGCAGGGCACATATTATACACATGCCTTACCACTGTTGATGTTACCTTTGATCACCTGGCTGGGAAGATGATTGTCAAGTTTCTCCACTGTAAAGTTTCTCCTTCTCCACCTTTTCATACTTTTGAGAGAAGTCACTACATGCAGCCCACACTTAAGGAGTGCGGAGTTATGCTTCACTTCCTTAAAGGGGCAGTATCTGTATAGATTATTTAGAATTATGTTGTATATTCCCCCATTTATTTGCCTATTCAATAATTTATTATATCAGTGTGGGCACATGAATATTTATTTATACTTTGGGTTATAATCTAATACTATCTTGCTTTTTTTTTTTTCCCCTCAAATTGTTCCCGTATTGGCCACTGAGAGCTTCTTCAGTTGGTTCCTGTGTCCCTTTGACATCTCCAATATCATGGTTTTTATTTTCTGAGAACATTCTTATTTTCTGTCACTACAAAATGCTCTAAGCTCATCCTATATATTCCCAAGTTATTTATTTATCCAGCTTAAATATATAGTCACTATATAATAGAATCACAATATAAATTTCCTAGGAATAAATCTATCAAAATATGTATAAGTGCTTTATAGAGAGAATCATAAAATTTTATTGAAATACTTTAAATGAGACTGTAAATGGAAAGATATGCCTTGTTCATGAACATAATTTGTGTGTATACATACACATATATACATGTACATACACACACAAACTTAATATATATGTGTGTATTTGTGTCTGTCTGTATATAAATAAATATATATTTATATATATAAATTATGGGGGAATAAGTATAGAGCACTATACAGCAGCTAAAAGCAACAAATTTTAATTCCATACAGCACCATAGATGAATCTCAGGACATAGGTTGAATGAAATACACAATTTACAGATATATATTATTCACGGATACAAAAATGTGTTGAAATATATGAAAATAAGTGAAACAATGAAAATGTAAAAACTTCAAGATGGCAATGACCATCTGACGGGGAATGGATGAAGCTAGACGGGAAGGATGCACAGGAGACTCTAAAGGAAACAGTAATATTCTATACCTTTATCTGGGCAGGAGCTTACAAGTTTTCAATGTCTCATCTGCCTTCACACCCCACACATATTTTATTAATATTCTTTTTGCTTCTCAGTTGTCTTATTAAACAATAAAACAATCTCTCAAACGTACACATACACTCCAATCCTGCTAAGGATCGGTCACCCCATGGCGTATATCTGACTCTTGAGGTGCAGCATGATCAGTTTATTCTCAAAGTCTACATAGTATGAGGAGTTGAGAAAACTGGTAAAAGTTATTATAGACCAACAGCTTTTATAATCTAATATTTCTGTTATATTTGCTGTTGCTTACAATAATACCATTTTGTCAAAATCATGTTTTCTAGCTTCCTTTGGAAATGGTGTTCTTTTTTAAATAGCAGCCTCATACAAAGGCCTATTTCAGTAATGTGCATTGTATTCTTTATTCTACCATTACCATAATTTAAAAATACATTTTAATATCTGGTAGAGTAGAAGCATCCTCATTAGTTTAGGTTTTCTTGCTTATTAATACTTCCAGATGATCTTCAAAATCATAAAAGTGTAATCATTATTATTTAAGATAATATTAAATTTTTAAATAATTTATAAATAACATATTTATAATCTTTCCAACAAGAATCAAGAAATATCTCTCCAGGTACTAAGATTTCCAGTTATATTATTCTATAAACTTTGCTAACTTTCTTTATACTGTCCCCATAGCCCCAAATAACCTCTTTTGAAAGTTATTTCAATGTTTTTTCTGGGTATTTTTGTTTGTTTGGTTTTTGTTTTATTGCTATTTAGAATGTTATATTTTAAATATCTTCTCATTACTTGTTTTGCAGTGTAAGAAATATTATTTGCATTTATTTTATCTGGTAATTTTATTTTATATTCTTATTATTTCTCAGAGTTGTTCATTCATTTTTTGTTTTTGCTAAGTATATAATTAGATGGTCTGAAATAAAGAAGTAACACTTTCCAGGTATACTATCTCATTTAATTTTTCATGTCTAATTTCATTGGTTAGACATTAGGATAAAACTAAATAATAATAATAATAATAATGATGATCATAAACATCAAATTCTTCATGCTAACAGAAATGTCTCTACAATTTCTATGATAGTATTTCTTCGCAAAGGAAATATCCTACTTTTCCAATTTTTTAAAAACATTTAAATAGGAATGGATATTAAACAATATCAAAAGTCTTCTCAAACATCTATTACAATTTTGTTATGGATATTATTATTAGACCAATTGATGGAATGCATTAATAATTTTTTAAATGTTAAACCATTTGTTCATTCCTAGGGAAAAATTTCATGGATTAGCATGACTAATTCTTTAATTTATAAATTTTGACATCTGCTGCTCTTTATAGGTAACCGTCTTTATAAGATAAATGAGCATAATTTTCTTTTGACTCTATATTTGTCAAATTTTGTTACTGGGATTTTTCTAGCATCACAAAATTAAAAAGACAGGTCTATCTTTTTATATTCATTATAACAGATTAAAGAATATTTTCTTCAGTAATTTAAAATAATAGCACACACCAGTTGAAAAAAATTCTGTGCCTGCTACTTTTTTGAGGTAGTTTTCTACTAATTAGAGTTTTCTTCCATAGTTGATGGTCTATTCAAATATTCTACTTCCATAATCACTTAGTGTTCTCAAACAACACTTGTTTTACCAAGATTTTCAAATTCTTAAGTATATCAAAGAAGAAGGTATAGTATATTCTTATTTTGTAATATTTGTTTGTCTCCTATTCCTTGATTATATTTGTCATATTTTTGTTGTTGTTGTTATTTCTGGCTTGTTTGTCTGTTTTCAAAAAATCATTACCTGGGCTTGTTCAACAGTTAGTGTGGAAATCAGTGTCCCTAAATTTTTCTACTCTGAAATATTTTTTAGTGTCTAGATAGTTAACAGCTCAGGATGATAAATTTGATGAGATGTTTTAAGTCCTCAATCAGTATAAATTGTCATCAATTTAAGTTTACAAACAGCTACAAACAAACCAATCTAAACTAGGTGTATTCTCTAGAACAATTAATCCACTGCTGTTTATAAACAACATATTCTTTAGCTTTATAACAACCTGGAGACCAGCTCAACTGTTAGACCTCATAGATCAAAATTTCAAATCGTTGAGAAAAAAATAAGCAGTAGCTGGAAACACTGATACTAAAACAGGCAATGGGAATTTACTTAGGTATCATTTAAAAACAATCGAAATTCTTCTCTAAGCAAACCAAGTACACAACATGTCATGTTGGAAATTATTGTCCTCTCACAAATTTCCTGAAAGAGGCAGGGTGGCACAGACTGAACAAGCACAAACAGCTAACATTTGTAAGTGCTTACTATGTGCCAAGCATTTCACTAAACACAATTTAAGTGCAACAAATCTCTATGAGAAAGGTATTATTATTATAGATATAGAGATTACCAAGACTTGGGCTAGGTATGGGGAATCCAGAAGGGAATAAGGCAAACAGGCTTTTATTTGTATATTGTTTTTAGTAACCAATAAATATTTATATATATTTATACATAGATACATATAAACATTTCAGAAAACGAAAGAGCTATAAATATCTATCTCAGACATAGTCATTTCAAATGTACGAAGTGAACAGGAATGCAAATCTTTGATTAAACTAATCCTTCTGAAGAGTTCAAAGGGACAGAGCTAGTGAGAACAGAGGTTGTATTACTTAAAAAAAAGGGACAAAATATATTAAGGTAGCAATTTAGTTTAAATTATCTCCTAGAAACAGTTAACATCACTATGAAAGAAAAAAAAAAGAAGAAGAAGATACCGGGATGGCATCTTAAAACTCTCTCAACCCAAGGCCTGAAGTAGTTTGTAAAACCTCTGTAGTCTGTTCTGCTCATTTGGGGTTACTTTCCCTTCCCTCTCTCTGTTTCCTGTCCCTATACCCCATTTATCACTTCACGATAGTTCATCCAAAAGATGATGAGCACAAAGATGGTTCTGGCAGGCTTTCCTGGCAAGGTGAAGTTGGAAAATAATTTAGCCATTGATGTCAAAGGAAGTCAGGAGTTTGGAATGACTCTAGTTAAAACTTAAGGAATTTAAGATTTCCATCTCAGCCTCATAATTTGGAGGTAAACTTCCTCAATCCACAATGAAGTCCTCTTTCTTGCCAGTTACTGAAGTTCTTTCTCTTGTCAATCAACATCACTTTGGTTGAATGTGAGCCATGTGGATTTCATCAGGACCTCTATTTTAAACAGAATATCAAGGAAACTATTCTGTTTGGGTTTAGAACATATGTATGCTGTATGCTCTTATACACTCTTCTATCACAGGGTTACTCTGTGATAGAAGAGTGTATAAGAAGGGAAATTTGTTTTATGATCTCTAGCTCTTCCGTTATTAAAAGTGAAATAGTACAACTGCGGTAATAAATTTTACACTTAATGGGAAAACGCTCTCTAATTATGGTTCTCTTTTCACATCACAATGTCAGAGGCTATTGTTGGCACTGTCCAGGAAAGAGTATGTTTGGTATCCCCTCAAAATAGCTTAGTTTCTAATGTAAAGTTATTGGGTTTTTGCCATATTTGGTTTTAAAACTCTTTTCTTGCTGTCTGGATGCCAGAATGCCTTCTGTCACTTTCAGCAGCACAACCCCGATGAACATCTCCAAAGAGAGGGCACTAATTAGGCCTTCTATGAGCCTTGCCATGATTCTGAGGCGAGACCCACTTCCTAATTTAAGGAATTGTTGGTATGTTCAGATAAGTGAAGACTGACCAACAAACGTTAGCATAAACATACATATTTATTTATTTGCTTGTTTCCTGTCTATTTCCAAAACTGATTTAAGACACCCTAAAATAAAAACAACAGAAAACATTGTAACACTGGCCTTAGTAGCCTTCCATTGCATTGTTTTTCAATCTGTGGTACTTGATTTCATAGGATGAACAGTTTTGTCTTTTTTGGGTGATGTCATTTTTTTCCTTCTTTAATTCAATTTATTTACTTAATTTATTAAATGTGTATTACCTTAACATATTTCAGAAATAAAATAAACAATAAGAAGTCATACAGTGAAAAGTCTGTCTCTTCTCTTTCATACTCAGCTGGTTTCCTCTTCCTTCTCTCAACTCATCCTAATAAGAACCACTCAGGAATTTTCTTATGTATCTTTTGTGAGTTTCATATGAATCTTCAATATACATGTATATTACTTGCATATGTGTATGCACACACACAAACATATACATATGTAAAATGTTTTTTACACTGTGCACCCAATTTTACACCTTATCTTTTTTTCACATAAGTATCTTGGAGGTCTTCCCTCAGTACATAAAAGAGTGACATTCTTTTTTAAGTTGAATAATATCCCATTATATGGGGATCCTCTAATTTATTGAATTAGATGCTTTTAAATGGACATTAGGTCACCAGGTCCATATCTACAACTTTATATTTTATGTATTTTATATAATTTATGCATGTGTAATTATGATAGCTATTGCTAGGTTGCGTTCTGTAAATGTTTATCAATTTACACTCCCACCAACAGGTATACGCATGCCTGTTTCTCCACAGTCTTACTAAAAATCTAGTCAATCTTCTATTGGACTGTCCTTGGTCTTTTTCTTGACGATTTCTAGGTACTCTTGATACATTAGGGAGATATATTAGGGAGATCAATTTTCTTTTTCTGTAATAAAAATTGTGTAGATTTTTTTCCTGTTTTGTTTTTACTTTTTTACTTTGTTTAAGGGATTGTTTTTGTTTGTTTTATCTTTTCATCATGCCGAAATCTTGTTTTCTTTTGCATATGGTCTAATTAATTTGTCAATCTTTCTTTTATGGCTTCTAGATTTTAACATAGTCACAAAGACCTTCCCTACTCTAAAATCTCAAACAAATTCTTCTACATTTTCTTCATTTACATGTATGGTTTCAGATTTACATTTAAATTTCCTATCCATTTTGAATTTTATACTGATGTATGACATGAGGTAAGGGTTTAGCTTTATTTTTTTCTGGATAGTTACTGAGGTGTTCCAATATCATTTAATAAATATGTATCTTTTGTCATAAATTTCAGATGCAACTTAGACTTTTTCATCTGCTTTATTGATCTGTTAGCCTGTTCATGTACCAATATCAAAGTTTAATTATTAAAGTTTTAGTATTATATTATTTAGGAGGTATAATTCCCCCTTATTGCTGTTTTCTTTTCAATTTTCCTGGCTCTTTTTCTGTTTGTTTTGTTTTCATTCGAACATTAGAATTATATTTTCAAGTTAAAAAAATTTATTGGTACAATTAGAGGAACATAGTAAATATATAAATTAATTCAGTGTGTCTTGGCCTCTTTGTGATTATTAAGAAAATGGTATGCCTTCACATTTATTTATGTCTTCTCTTGTACCCTTCAGAAGTAGTTTAAACTTTTTTTCTATTTGTTGCTATAGAAAATGGGATCTTCTATCGTTGCTTCTAAATTTATTAATCACCTATTGGACATCAGGTACAGTGATAAGCACTGGAGTACAGAATAGAACAAATAAACTCCCTGCCTTCGTAAAGCCAAAAATAGCAGTGGTAGTGCCATATAGTAAATAAATGATCACACCAGTACCATAGGGATAAAACCCATGAGGAGAAATACTATGATAGAGTACAAAAAGAAACATAATCTAGACTAGAAGATCAGATAAGATTTCATTGGAGACATCTTTCTTTAAGGTCAAAGGGAGATGGTCCAACCTGTATTATTTGTAAATCTCGAATAACTACTTGGGGTCTATTTGTACTCAGCATAAACACAAATTACCATGTGCCTTTATATATTGAGTCCAAGTCCTTGAAATATTGAGATATTCAGAGAAATCTGGTTGCATCGTCAGTATTTTTTAGTTTGCTGGATTCCAGAAATGATAGTCCCAAGGCAAAGCACCTCAACCTCCACTAGAGCTGTCAGATAAAATACATACTTACACAAAAATAAGTAGTGCCTGTCCATTATTCTCCTGTGCAATTAGAGATGTTCATTTTTTAAAAACTTTAGTAATAGCTAACAACTTCAAAAAGAGATTCCTAAAGTTTTGTTTTGAGGTGGTATTTTTTCTTGTTTGAATGTGTGTGAGAGAGAGAGAAAGAGAGGAAATTACCAAGACTGGGGTGAAATATAAGGAAAGTGAGAAGAAGTTTCAAAATAAACAAAAACACATGAAATTTATAAATTTGCTTAAAACAGGTTCTTCTGTATTGAAACCTCACTAATTTTGTCCAGGCTCATTAATAAAACTGGGCCACGCTTGTTGGGAACCAACATCAAGGAAAAGTCATGAGAATAAGCTGTTTCAGACTTTGGAGCAAGGACATGGTTACTCCTTGATGCATGAAAGGAAGCACAACTGTAGGTATCCTGGAAAGTGGAGCTGAGGGTCAGGAGCTTGAAGGAAGTCAATGTTGCATCTTTAAAAGAGATAAAATGGAAGAAGTGAGACAGAGATAATGATAAGGGTAGAGGACGCAGAGGTGAACAAAAGAAAGCTAGACACCAGCTGGTTTAGAAAGGTGATCAGGAATTCGGCTTGTTAACACGGAGTCCGTAAGGAATAGGGGCACTACATCAAACCAGCAGTATTTTCTGCTAAGCCCAGAGTGGGCTCTTTAGAGCTGAACTGGGAAAAACAAATTCAGACCACCTCAGTGAAGGCTGGCCCCAATTACAGAAAAGTCTGAATTTGAGAATATTTTAAATAAAATGCAATCTTTATGTTCTCAAGTATATTCAACAACATGAATTTCTCTAAATGTGTAAAACAATCTATTATCTTACACAGCATAATCTTATTTACCCTCCCATTTACCAAAAATTCTTCATAGATAAGGTAGAAATTAACTATAGTCCCTGTCTTGTCCAAATGATCAAAAGTTTTTTTTTATTAATGAAGTGCAGTTACTGAGGTGTTCTCTGGCTGTCTGGCTCCTTTATGATCCTTCTTTCATTCCGAAAGGCAACTATAGTCTGTTTCCTATTTCTAAGCCTACCGTCCTCTTCTATAAACTCAGGTTGTTGTGGTAGGAACATCCCAGGACAGAGTTATACCTAGAGTTCTTTAAGGAGTGGAGAGAATTGATGCTCAGTTCAATAAGAAGTTATTTAAATAAGAAGCAGTCTGTGATATCAGTATGTATTAGACTCTCATGCTGGTTGTCTGCTCCTGGCTACTTGGAATTGAAATTCCCTATGATTGGAAATGACTTCCCCAGATGTTATTCTTCCAGAATCCCTAAAGCCAAAATATTTATTTCTTGAGCCTCTGAATCAAAGGTGCTGCTTTGATTTGGAGGCTCAAGAAATAAATATTTCTGAGGTATCTTCCAGCAGGGGAATCCTTGTTCACCTCTTTCTATCCAGGAGACTTGACTCTCTGCAGCTGACCAGAAACACTGGAGCCAAGGGCTGGCAAAGAAGAATCCTTTTGTGTACCAGCTCTGATTGGTAGTAGCTGTCTGGAGCATACCACTGAGAGATTCTGAAGCACACTCAAAATCTGTGGGAAGCTGTGCCACAGTGGATAAGTAATGTCTGCCATGGACATGGAAGGGAAGTGGCAAAATGTGGGCTAGTGATGTGCCATTACAAGTCACTATTGTCCCACAAATTATCTTCTGAAAAATTCTTAATGAGCATCTAGGACTCTCTTGCTTGTCCAAAAAAAAGGAGAGAGAGAGAGAAAGAAAAGAAAAAGGAGAATCTAGTATTCACACAGAAACAGAAAATACATCTTATTGAGCTACATCTTGTTGAGAAGATGTCTGTTCACCTTGAAAGAGGGCTCTGACTTTGAGAGGGGAAACATTGTGACTTGGCACATATCAAGAGAAACGTTTGACTAAAAGAGGGGGATAAATCCTTGTTTATAGATTCTTGGTGAAAAGAGGAAGGAAAGGAAACTAAGGGAAAGGTGATGTTTTTAGTTGCTCAAATTAAGGAAGCTTGCAACAAGCCAAAACATTTAAATCCTGTAGCAATTTATGATACTTATGTGGGAAAATCCACAAAGGAGAACAAAAGGAATTCCCTAGTGTCTAATGATGGCTCCCTCTCTCCTTTGCCACCATTTGAGGAACTGTACAAATGTTTACTCATCCGTTTTTCACCTCTGTGGTGTTTCCGTTTCCTCTTAATGTTGCTCCTTTTTAATGTAACTCATTACTTAAGAAAAGAATGGTGAAAATATTGAAATTTTTTTAAAAACTGGCAAATCTTAACAAACACTTGTAGTGCAGCTTTGAGGGCAGCAAGTTTTTAAATCAGGAACTGGGCCTCCGGTTTATGAGTGGTTCTATTCAAGTACCACACCATTAACTCCACACATGTTTGCCACATAGAACCAATTGGTATGTCTTGTACTCCAACAACACCGGAGCAACAGACACTTGGCCTAAATGTTTCTGCATGGCATCAGTGGTGAGAGGCTGTTCTCTTGACCACTCGAGATGACTGACAAATCATTGGATCTTTTTCCTCGCATTGTGCCAAACAGTCCGCTCGATTACTCAGAACTCACAACTGCTTCAACACACTGGGTAACGACAGAAAAACAAGATATATCAAGTATCTTTTTTCATTTTAAGTTCTTATTTGTTCTTTTGCATTCTTTTAGCATTTCAACATGTTTTAGAGTATGAAGCAGGAGAGGGAAGTAAGAGGAAGAGGCAGAGACTTCCTCTAGATGCTGGAATCTATTATTGCTGAGTCAGTTACAAAAGTAGCTCAAACCAATCACAGGATAGTACATTAGAGCCAGGACTGAGCTTGAAGACCTGGAAAGTGGTAACACAGGACATGCTGCAGAGCAAAAGGGCTCTTCTGCGACCCATAGAGTAGGCTTGAGAGAGATGAGTAGAAACATTACAAGCTAAAAGAAAGGATAAACAAGAGATACAGTCACAGATCCTGAAATGTTTCTTTGTTTGTTTTAGTGGGATGTTGCAAGTGTGTTGAGTGATACCAAGTGTTTGGATTTTGCTAATTATTTCTAAGATTTTGCCTTTATCTGGCAATTGAAAAGCACAATCTTCCAAGTTTATAGAAATAAAAAAAAATGCCTAAATGCTTTCTATCTTTCTAAACTCCACGTTTTTCCAGCCTTGTAAATTAAATGTCCAATAGTGTCAAATGCTACTTCTCCATTAAAAAGCATGGGGGAGATATCCTAACATTTGTCACCCTCCCCAGATCCAAAACCTTGTGTGCACACTGTGGTGTTTGTTTCTCTAACTACTTCCAGGACCTCGAAACCAAATACATAATATTGAACCCAGAAGAGCCCACCAAGAAACATGACAGTTTTCTCTACAAAAGAATCCTCTAGGTCTGAGATGACACTGCCCCTCCCCAAACTATAGAGTGAGTACTGAGGTTTTTGCTCTAAATAAGCTTTCTTCTGCTACATATGTCAGTATATCAGGAAATGTCAATGTCAAAATAGTAACCTCAATGTAGAAGACTTAATGGTAATGTTTGCTTTCTTCTTTTTGCTTATCTTATTTTCTACTTTTTCCAAAATAAACATGTAGTACTCGTGTAATAAGGAAAACATTTTAAAAATTATTCTGTTCTGTAATATGAATGTGTCCACCTAGTAAGTAAGTAAGTAGCTCTTGAGACATCTTAGTCACAGATAAAGTGAGTGGAGCATATATATGCTGAACATAGACAGGAAAGGATGGAAGGAGCAAATAATCACCCAAGATTAATGAGATAACTACTACTTCTGGTCAAATGAAATTACAGAGACCTCCCTCTTTTAGCAATTCAGAAACTAAACAAAGCATATGAATTAATGATTTTCAGACACTGGACCACAGGCAGCACAGGACAGTATCCTTGGGGAAATGAAAACAAATTTGTGGTGAGCCCTACACTGGACGGGAATAACAGGAGACTGAAAGAGAGTTTATAGAGAGAGTTTCCAGGCCACAGCACAGGGAAGGGAGACGCAGACACAACCCATCGGTTTCCCTGGGTTATAGATACAGACTTGAGAATTCAGGGAACCCAAGGCAGCTAGAATTCAGAAGAAAGAGTACTAAAGAAGAGAGAACTTCATGGAGAGGGGCGAATTTCATAGAAAGGAGAGGGCTGTGCAGAGAGAGAAAAAGCCAGAGAATTGTAAAGAAGTCCCCTGAATTTTTAGCCAAATTCTTGTCAGCACAAGAAAAAATGTGTGAGAAAACTGCTTGATACTGAGGAAAGGACTTCAGGGAAAAAATGGGCAGGGAGAGTTTGTGTTCCCATCAGCCGTATAAAAAAAAATTTATAATACACAAGGAATCAGGTAGAGTACTCAGAAAAGTACTGCTTCAGTAGTAGGTAACGATTTGCTCTAGACTAAATGCTATTCTTTTCTCACCTAACAAAGTGTTTCCAATTTAACTGCATCCTAGAACAAAGCTCAAGAATATTTAAAGAAATAGAAAAATATCCAGCATACAGGAAGGTAACATTCATAATATCTGGCACTTCTTTGGCAATAAAAAATTACCAAAGAAGTAAAAGAATATAACTCATAATTCAAAGAAAAATCAATCAATAGAAAAAGGTTCAAAAATTATGTAATGAGAGAATTAATAGGCAAAAACATTAAAACAATTTTTATAAATATATTCCATGTTAAAAAAAGATAGAGGCAAATGTAAACATGATAAGGATAGAAAGAGATGATTTTTAAAAAGACCAAAATTAAAGTCAAGTGTTGAAAATAACTGTATGAGATTAACAGCAAAGTAAACTTGAAGCATAGAAAGTCAGTATACTTGAAGACAGAGCAATAGAAACTATCCAAAATGAAACGCACAGAGAAGAGAGACAAATAAATAGAGCATCAAGGAATTGTGGGACAGCAACTTCAAGCAGTTCAATATGCATATAATTAAGAGAACAGGAAAAGACAAAGAAATATTTGCAATAATAATGACTGAAATATTTTCAAATTTGATGAAATATACAAATCTGCAGGTTCTAAAAGCTCAATGAACCCCAAGCATAAGAACAGTGAAGAAAACTATACTAAGGAAAATAAGAATCTTATTGCTTAACTAGTAATAAAGCATCCAGGGGAAAGATACGTTATTTACGGAGGAACAAGAATGATGGCTAACTTCTCACCAGAAGAAATGTACCCAGAAAACAATGGATCAACATCTTTAAAGTCCCAGGAAAAAAAAAAAAAAACCTTTCAATCTGGAATTCTATACAAAAATAGAGAGCAAAAATATATTTCAGAAATGAAAGTAAAATAAAGATTCTTTTAAGACATGCAAGAGCTTATAAAATTCACCAGAAGAC
Organism: Pteropus medius; assembly: GCF_902729225.1. Classification (NCBI taxonomy): domain Eukaryota; kingdom Metazoa; phylum Chordata; class Mammalia; order Chiroptera; family Pteropodidae; genus Pteropus; species Pteropus medius. The sequence goes on from NW_024354500.1 coordinate 11,077,024, forward strand.
CTTAAACACACCAAAAAAAAAGTCCTTTGGGCAGAGAAAATTGGGAACAAGTGGAAATTCGAGTCTATACAGAGGAATGAAGAACATTGGCAGCAGTAAACATGGCAGTGATTTTCTTTTTTTTTTTAGAAAATAAAATTTATAAGATATCAAATATTTATGACAGTTTAAAACCTTTTAATCAGTTATTGGTGAGTTCATTCTGCCAGAGACATGGTGGCTGCTCAGCAATTATCGGTGACCATCACTTTATAGGACCGCATATTTTCCCCTGAATCTCTGCAGTCAAGCAAGTATATTGGCTCCAGACATGTCCTGTTATTAGAGGCCCCTCTCTCACCCTCAATTTTGGTCTTTGTAACCACACAGTGAGCAGCAAAGGTTGATATGCAGCAAAAAGGACATATCCAAGGATTCAGATAATGAGGCTTTTCTACCCCACTGGATCCTATCCTAAATGTGTTAACCCACCCCATCTCTTGCCCCTTGTTTCTTGCAATATGTTTGAAATTGAATCAATATTCTGTGTGATTCATAAATCTTAATCTGGTTGGTGGATTTTTCTGTGTCTGGTTGGTGAGGCTACTATAACTTTAAGGTATTTCCCACTGCAACATGCTCAGAGGCTCATTTGAGGGGTACATCAAAAGAGCAGGGTTTTTCCCCTGTCTTAATTCATTTTGCTACTGATCCACTGAGTATTAAAATTTTGTTAGGGTACTCAACTTCTTTCCAAAGATATTCTATGTGCTTTGTTGAATGAACTCCTCACTGAGAAGAAATTTTTTGTGCTGAACTGCTTTTTTTAGGGGCCATACTTAGATCATTAGCCTTGGAAACAGAATTCTGAGTTCAAATCGTTCCTGTTCTTTTGCTCCAATTACTAAAGTTCTCCAAAATTCATTATTCAGAAATCTAGATTTATCAGATATGAAAATTTACGGAATGGAATTAAAGTTCCCCTTCTTGTCAAGTTGTAATGATTAAATGACTTAACATTTTTCTAGTGGCTGGTATGGAGCTTAACGCATAATAAGTACCCAACAAATATTCACTCTATCTTTCTTTCCCTTTCCCCTGACTTTGCAACATTTCTGCTAAGTGGCTATTCCCTCTCTTTCATTTCAGCTCCAGAAGTGAGGCACAGAAACCCTAGCCTACATGCTATCTGTGTCATTTTCTGTCCCCAGTTAGCACCCTCCTCCACTCTGAAATGCTTCCACTGTGGGCTACACCCTCAGCAGCTTCTGCCCAGGCAAGAAGCCATGTCTGGTCCACACACTTGTTTACTAAGAGCACGGAGGAAATGCCAAGGCCCACACTCTCGGCTCTTCCTGGCTTCATTCTCATCTTCTTCTCCCTCTGCTATTGAACCAGTTACAACTTGCCTAAGGCAGGAATCAAGATCTGTTACAGGCTCAGGCCAGAGAAGCAAATGTAGGTAAAGAATGACTTGCTCAGAGTCTCTCTAAAACTTCAAGTACCTTGGCCACTCACATCCAATTTCCACGGCAAGAAACTTCCTGCCCGGTTTCCACTGAAGTGGAAGGCTCATAGGAGATGTTGTAATCCTGCCCAGAGAGGAGAAATGGCTAGAGAAGATAACAGCCACCTTGTGATTCAGTGAACCAAAACTCAAATTCATGGTTTCTCCTCTTTTCTAATTGAGCCTGTCACTTCTAGTGTGTCCTTTTTCTTCTCATGTGTCTAGTCCCACTCTTGCTCCTCTACATAACTGTCTTTCATTTTTTAAATTGGTCTCTTACTTTGATGAGGGAAAGAGCTTATTTGGATTGACTTTTATGTCATTCACTGCTGTAATTATACTTGTACACTTGCTGTTTGTGTTTTACGGGACATTCATCCTTTCTGAGGTAAACAGACTAATGATGTGTGACAATGCTCCTGAAAAAGGAAGTTACAGGAATATTGGCCTTCCCCACAATTCTTACTCAGCTACTCAGCTCTCTCTCTGTTTCCTCTCCTGAGTAGAGAGGATGCACGATCTCAATACGAAAACAAAGATGAGACAAAGCAGGCAAACTTCCACAGTTGTCTTTATCCAGACAATTGTCTAACAGAGATAAAGGACCCAAGAGTTTGAAAGCCAGGCTGCATAAATTAGCTATAGAATCAGATCATGGTTTTGGCAAACTAAATCACTTGAACTCCCACTACCAATTTCAAAGAGCCAACTCTAGATCATCATTGCAGTAGTGACACTGTTATCAATTTTAGCCCATTAGAGCTGGTTTCTGTATTTATTTATTTTTAATAGGCAGAGACTGAAGTATTCAAATCTTTAAAAATTAGTGCTCATGACTTTTTTTACATTAAAGATACAACATTGTTGGAAAGGTAGGATTAGAAGTGAGAACTTCATCTTGTAAGTACATCCTTTACGTTTGATAGCCAACCCAGAAGCCAACTGCTTTTAGTTGCTTTTTGTTTCTTTTTTCCAGGGGAAGTGCAAGGAAATAATAAAAAGATCAATAAATGTATGTTTGAGAATCATGAGAAATAATTGTTGTGGTTTGTGTTATTAGAAGGAAAAAATAGCAAGAGTGAGAGAATATTTTATAATTGTAAAGCTAAAATAAGACTGAGATTCTTTCAATTTCTGCATAGACTCTATTTTCCCATTTTATATATCTAGAGCAGCTTTCTCAGTTTCCAAGAACTGGAGGACAACTTGAGAGAGATGAGCTCTGGCAAATATGACAAAAGACAATGAAGTATTTTAAGGGAAAACTGTTTTAAGACAAGTGAAAAACTGCAATAAACCTACAAAAAGTAATTATTTGAATAAGATAATTCAAAGGTTGAAACATGCAAACATGTATGGCTCAGGGATTTCATTCCCCACCCCCGCCCCCAAAGAAAGTTCACTTTTCTTAATTCTCTTGACATTCGAAAAAAATTCACAAAGCTAATAAGAGTTTATTGGCAGATTCTGGAAAATCATGTGAAACAAGAATTCTGGCTGCTTGGAAGTATTTAATAGAAAGATTAAAAACATAAGTCTTTGTTCAACATATTGATTTTCTATTTAGTATATTTCTATATTACTTTTCAACACAAACGAAAATACTAAAGTGCTTTCTCTTTTCCTTGGGATAATTTACAGTTTTTAACACTTTCAGCTAACATTTAGGCATATTTTATTTTAGCTTAATTTATATGAGAATATTGGCGGTTTTAAAAGGCTATCTTTTAAAGATGTTTGTTCTCATAAACAATATTGATGAGAAAAGTAATTTTCACAAAATACAGTTAATCTTAGACTTCGTTTGAGGGCTTGGAAGAAAGGCATAAATCTGTAATAGAATCGACAAATTTTTATTATTTCAAACCATTGTTTGAGTCTTATACAGTTGGTAGCATCAATGCTTTAGAAACCATTCCAATTTATTTTAAAGAAATTTTTATTTGGAATCTCAGACACAATTCCTGAGGAAAAGATACCATTTCAAGTGACTTTTGCTCACCATATCACACATCTCTTCCTATGACTTTCATCCTACACTTTCCTGGGTTAGTTCTCTCTGCTAGGAACAATGTTGTGGTAATTCTGAGTACTCAAATAGTGTCTTAAATGGCTCCGTGACTGCCGTCTCTCTAATGACTAGAAGAGAGACTGACATTAGTAATACCTTAAAAATAATGGGTTGAATGGATAAATGATATTCAAGAAACATGATTTCAGTATTTTAGTCAAGGTTCTTTAGTTTTTGGTTTTTGTTTTTGTTTTTTGATTTTTTGTTTTTTGTTTGTCCATTTGTTCTCATTACAAAGTTAACTCTCTTAGGGGCAAGAACATGATCTCAGTATCTAATACACTATTGGTACATAACTAATTTTAGGGAATGTCCAAAGTTCTTAAGTTACAGGATAACACTGTAGAAATAGGCAGTACAGTATAGTAGTTAGAAGTGTAGACTCAGGGACACAGACTGTCTTGTTTCAAATCCCAGCTTCAATCTTACGAGTTATGTGACCTTTGGGCAGGTAAACTAAACTTCTCTTTTAAAATAAGGATAGAAATGGCACCTACCTTAACAAGGTAATTGCAAGAATTAAATAAGTTAAAACATCAAAAATGCTTAGAACAAACCAAATACAAGTATGATATGTGTCTTCTGTATAATTAGTTTTAATGCTTAGCCTAGGTTTGCAGTCTCCTAACTCACTCTAGCCTCTAGATTTTTTTTAGTCCCTCAGAAAAACACAACTTCCTGTTCCTAAGAAGGGACAAAAACTTTTAAAAGTTATAAAAAGACTCAGAGTCTTCTTGGACATCAAATAGCTCTTGCAAAACAACATTTTGATGAGTTAAGTGTAAAAGAATCAAAAACATACGGATTAAATTTCCTTTATAATACACATGGGCTTAAAATGTAGAAAAAAGTGCTTAGCAAAACACACTTTGGGTTTGCCAAACCCAAAACATTGAAAAACAGTTCAAGACATTCTGAAGACCCACAACAGAACCAGGTCCCCCTGATTCACAGTGAAAATCCTCACTCATCTGGACCACTGAGCTCCAAACTGGTCCACAGCTTCTCATCTTTTGATCCATTTCCTCAAAGGGTAAACTTAGCCCGATTTATGAGGCAATATGCCATACCTCAGAAGCAGTACATAAGCAGCTTATAAATTAGAAGGCACAAATATGTTATCTGCATATGATTTTCATTTTAATACTTATTGAAGATATAAAACTATGCATGTGAATGAATAATATGTGTCGCATGTACTAAAGCAAATATGTAGACTAATGTCTCATAAGTTGGTATTATATATATATTTTTTTGTTTTCAACATAACATGCGTAAGAGTCAGTTTGGACATTCGAAAGTATTATTCAGGATCAAATAATATTCTAAAAATTGTTTTCTGCATAAAAATGTTTTTCTAGGATGACTTTCACTTTGAGAGTTTTGATATCATGCTGTCTGCATGTTTTCAGGATTGGAAAACATGTATTGCCTGACCTGGACACTTTTTCCCTCATGTAATAAGTCTATGAGATGTTCTGTAGCTCTAATTTAAGAAAAGAAATGTTTTAGGTTTTAGATTTCTTCTGAAATAAATAATTTCCTACATTAAACCCCTTTATAGGCTTTCATAGAAGAGCAAAGAAAGCAGTCTGAAAAACTGATACCCCAGAAAAGCAGACAGTAATCAAAACCCAATTTTAATATTAATGACCTGGTCACATCCAAAGAAGCAATGTTTTAATAACACAGGCAGATATAATGACCTATTATTTTTTTCCTGCTCAGTCCTGCTACATTTGAATATTTCCTGTAGTAATCTGGATCCAATATCATAGGATATAATGCATCGGTTAATGTCTCTCTGTAAATAAAATATTGTGATAAAATATAAAAGAATTTAATGTTTCTGAATATATCTTAAATTGAAATCGGAGGGTGGCAAAACTAACTTAAAACATATTTCTTTATTCTGAAATATATTACTTTTAAATTTTTTCCTATTTTTTTCTTAATGACTTAAGTAAAAAAGATACTGGCCTTGAGTATTTTTTCCTGTTTAAGAGCAATGTGGGTGGCCCCTTCCTTTAGGGACTGTCAGATTCTCTTTGAGTAGGAAGTTTGCCACTAAAAGAACAAACTTAAGAACAACATGTTGATCTGATATGCATATAAATTGTCCCATTTTAAGAAATGATTAAAAATTTGATTAATACAGACACTAGTTTGCATTTCATTAGTTTCATAGAAATGTCACCAAAAAACTCAATACAGGACGTATTGTAATCCCCACCAATCCTCTACCCTAACCACCACTCAGGTTTGCCTAAGAATCTTTTTGATTAATTTGAATCAGATTTTCTTTAGACAGGTTATATTAGCTCACAAGACACTGGGAAGCCCTTCATCAGTCATGGAAAGTGTTTCAGTCATAAAATAAAAATAACCACTCTAAAAGTCAAACTTTATGACGTCCTATTGTACTTTATTTACATTTTGATTTTTTATGACCAAAAAAAACCCTATTTCTGATGTCTACAATAATTACTGTAGTAAAATACGACATATCTCATGAACTGGATTGACTTTTAAAATCAACAACTATAAGAACATCTGTCTCTGACCACTTATTGTCACTCAGATATGCAGAGATATTTTAAAAGCATAATAGCACTCATCAAAATAAAATCTATAGGTTTAGTATATCTGTTGACAAAGACTCTAATTAACCTCCTTTCTCCTATGGAATCTGATGAAAAGGACTCTAAGTTCGCTTATTCATTGAACATGTACTGAAGATCCAGTAGCTACTAGCTACCCAGGAATCCAAGAGAAGTAATATGCAGCAGTTTAACCATAGGTTATAATTTATTTAAAATTAAGACCATAAGCCTGAAAAATTATAGAGTAAAAGGAGACCTCAGAGATCATTTAATCCAACCCTCTCTTTTTAAGCCCCAGAGTAGACAAAAGAGTTATCCAAATTAAGTGCCATTTGGTGTGTTCAAAAATTGGAAAAGAATGATGCATAATGTATGCTCTTTTGACATATATGTGAAGTCTAGTGCATTTGTTTATGCAGCCACCATTTATAATTTTATTGCCTCATAATAGGCTATGCCATTCTTTGGCTCACAATTGCTGTTTGCTGTTTCCTTTAAGCAAAAGTTTCTGTCTGAACATCCAGTTTGGAATAATGCTAATTAAATCAGGGCTATGTACTGATTCTTGTTTGGACCAGTTAATCTGGTTATGTGCCATGTCTTAAGTCTGACCAGGTATCTCATAAATATATTTGAGGTAATGTAGACAAGACATCACAGCTAAATTAAACAAAATCCAATGGCTTTGCTATAAAAACTACTCAGCCTAAATATCCTATCGAAAATGAATCTGTAGGCAGAGCATGGACCTTGTTGATATCTAGGAAAAATTATTCAATGATCATTCAAAGATCATTCCATTTTTTTTCTCTCTCTCTCTAATTATCTACATATCAGCTTGTCTTGCAAGAGCAGCCAAAGTAACATCTATTCACTGCTCATGTTCAGCTGAGTGTAACTATTTTGAAAAAGATATTAGCCATGATAACTAGAAGACCCTGTTAGTTGGCCTCCTCTTCTTCCACAGAACCTCAATTTTATTCAAGTATTCACTACTCAGGGAGGATAATTCTATAAGCAGCTGAAAGATAAATTTGCATTAGTTTAAACCCAATCATAGTTTTCCCATTCTTTTTGCCAGTGTTGAGTGTGGCCATGGCTGTGTAAGAGGAAGTCTATAGGCACATATTTGGGAAAGGATTTTGTAGCTAGATAGTTAACTGACCTCTAAAGTTTAATTTTCACCTTCCATAATGTGTTTTGAGGAAACACATTATGGAAGGTGAAAATTATATAGTGCCCAGCCAGGTACTATATTTCCCAATCCCCCTTTTCATACATAGAATCATAAAATTTGTTATACCCAATGGAATGGGATTAGAAGGCCAAGATAATCACATATGCAATGTGCCTCTCTCTCTTCCCCATTCAGCTGCAAACTTGGATGTCATCTGTGAAGATGGCAGCATCACATAACTCTCCATCTGAGGAGAGTTACCAGAAATATCGGCATTGGACTTTGCATGAGTGAGAAATTTTATTATGTGAAGCTGCATCTCTAAATCCTACTTCTGGTTCAAGAACCAGAGAAAAGTTATAGCACAGAAGAAAGAGTAAAGGTATCCGGTTTTGAATCTATACAGCTAAGCACCACTATAGATGTTTTATTCTGGGTACCTTTTCACTCTGGGCTTTGGTTTCTTTATCAGTAAAATGGTAGGGTTAGGACCAATGAATGATCTTTAAGCTTCCTATAGGCATGACATTGTATGATCTAGGATGCTAGCGTTCTAGTTATCTATTGCCACAACATAGGGAAGAGGAGCCAGAATTGATCATCTGCACATAAACCAAGAACCAAGAGTTTTGGGAAGGAATATTACTAAGCACAATGAGGCTGTTTTTGGGGGGACCAGCAATGCACGTATATTAAGGGAAGCTGTGACATTGTGAGCCTGAGCCCATTTTGCATGAGACACCTATACTTGAGTTTAAGCTAGCAAAAGGAGGGCAAGCTTCTTGCATAAACCCCAAAGAACCAGGCTGAACAGCTCCAGCAAACACGGCCTTGCAAATGGCTTCTTAGCTACATTGGTTTTGCCATCCACATCAGCTCTCCACTATAGAAAACTCAAAAACAATACTAAAGACAAACTAGTCCTATAGCAGAGCTGCCTTGAGATAGAAGATTTGAGACACTGTTTGAAGGCAGTGTCTACTCTCCCTGTAAGAAGCCAATGGGGAAGGAAGAGTGACTTAATGAACTATTGTAAGCAACTGTGGGCTCCTAGGGACCAATGTTACCCCAATAAATTTAACAAAAATAATTTTAAAAGAAAATTAGGTAAATAAAAGAAAGAATCAAACATTTATACTGTCACTCCTTTATAAAAAGTATTGTTGGATAACCAAATAGTAGATGAAAGGAACTATCTCCTTATAAAATTATGCCAACTAATAAATGAATAAAGTGATATAATTAAATGTTACTTTTTTTGCCACCCTAATAAATTAATACATCTAAGTTTTAAATATCAACTGCTATAAACATTAAAAAGAGCAAAAACCAGACACTATATGCCTCCTGATGAAAACCGTACCATTGTCAAAGCGTTTGAACCTGAGTCTAATTGAATGTCTGGATCCAGCTGCTAATCTACAGAAAATCAAAAGGGCAGAGGAACACATTGAACTGCACCATGAGTATGCAGTCAGCCAAATCCAGACTGTTGACTCTGGACAAGTTCGATGCTCTGGGTTCTTCACAGATATGCTGTAAGAAAAAGAAAGGAATGGCTAAGGAACTTGCATATTAACAGAGGCATAAGAGATGTATCAAGTTTTAAAAAATGGGCAAGATGAATTTTAGTGTATAAAGATTCTCACTTAAGTGATAAAACCATTAAAAAATGCAAGGAAGCACTCACTGTATACATCAAGATCATGGATACCTTTGGAAGAAGGGAGGTGCTGAGATTAGGACAGATCCATGAAGGTCTTTCTGGAGAAGCTGCCATATTAGTCAGAATTCTCTAGAAAAACAGAACCAGTAAGATATGTAGATAGATTAATATAGATACAGATATAGACAATTTAGATACATAAGTTCATGCAATTATGAAGGCTGAGAAATCCCACTATCAGCCATCTGCAGGCTGGAGACCCAGGAAAGCCAGTGGTGTAATTTAGTACAAGCCTGAAGGCCTGAAAACCAGAGAAGCTGATGGTGTAAATCCTAGTCCCAGGGTGGAAGAAGATGAGACAAGATGTCTCCCTTCAATCAGTGAGGCAAGATAAAAAGGGTGACTACTGTTTTCCTCCATGTTTTGTTCGATCTGGAATCTCGATAGAGTTGATAATGCTTACCCACGTTGGACAGGACAATATACTTTACTGAGTCCACAGATTCAAATGTAATACCATTGAGAAACACCCTCATAGACATGCCCAGAAGCAATGTGTATTCTGGGGACCCGGTGGCCGGTCGAGTTAACACATAAAATTAATCATCGCAGCTGGCAGTGTTCTACTTCTTAGAATGAGGGTGATTTCAGGCTGTTTACCGTATAACGATTTTCTCAGCTATACATTTTTGATGTGTGTTTTTCTGTACCTGTGCATTATTTACAAGGAAATAAATTAATAAAGTAAAAGCATATCTCATATCAAATATAAGTTACATATCTACATGAAATATATATTGTGTAGGCAGGAATATTTTTTAAATGAATCATGTGTAATGTCCCAACCTGCTACACAGGGCTCAAGGTTCTCAGTAGAACAGAGAAAATATTATAACCTCTTTAAAAACATAAGCAGTGCCTTAAATATCTTTTATGCTATCCCATGGGCCTAGCATAAGGGTGAGAATATATCAAACAACATTTGGCAATTTTCATGAAGCATATAATCCCATGAACAATGAATGTTTGGGCCTGGTAATTTAAAAAAAAAAAAAAAGGAAGCAGAGAAACCCATCTTCAAATTTGTAATCCTTAGGAAAATCACTTAATCTCTCAGGGCCTGCTTTCTCAACAGCTTTCTTTAATTTTCCACTGATTCTCTTAAAAAACACTAAATAAAGTGAAATGGATCCAAAGGGTATTTAGAAGAATCAATGATCATGCTGATCATTTTTTCGATTTGCTTAAGTATTTAAAACATTCAAAATAAAATATTGTTCTGTTTTGACTGCATCATATACATTGTTTTAGTGTCAATATAAATCTTTGATACAGGTGATTTTCATGACTTTAACTGTCTATTTAGGTAAATATAGGAAGTTGATATCCAGAAAAAATAATGTAATTATTTTTTATCAAATTAATAACCAGAAAACTTTTGGGTGTGAGCATCTCAAAAAGTTGTTCTACTCAAAATAGCATTTAAATTATCAATTTAACCTTAGGTGTTCTAAGAGCAATTCATATAGACTAGATTATTGGATAATGAACTATCCAGAAGAATGATACCCTCATTTTGCAGTTGTTTGAAGATAAAGTTAGCAGTATTACTGGGAAAGGTAACCCAAGGAATTCTGAATGCAAACACTTGAACTAACCTCCTTAATTAATAAATGATTGATGCTTTATTAATAGAGAGAGGGAGAGGGAGAAGGCAGTGGTAAGAAAAATTCCATTCAAATACCCACAACTGGACTTATGAGTTGGCATTGCAATATATGAATTTCAATAGAATACATAAAACACTACATTCCAGAACCTCACTACTTTTAAGGACACTTTTACACTATGTAATCAATCTTTGGACTTTCTATAAATATCAAAGGGTCTTCATTTAACAATGAGGTCGTTATAGTCACATTACATATTTGCTATTACAAATATTACTAACCTCATTAGAAAAAATTGCTTTCTGTCATTATCATTTGTATTGAATTATACGCAGTAATGTTTTATGTGAATTTTGTTACTATTGTTATTTCCAGATTTTTGATCAGTTTAAAAATCCACTTACCCTATAGATCAATCTACCACTCTGTGACACTTTTTCTTTGTTCCTACTTTCCTTCTACCTGTCTTTCTCTCCTTCTGTCGTCTATCGAACAACAAATTATTGACTGCCTACAATGTACCAAACCCCATACTAGACAAATACAACATGATCCCACCCTCAAGTTGTTTAACCTAAAAGAGGATATAAACAAATACATAAGTGAATATCACATAATGTAATATCTGTAAAATAGAAATAAACACTGAGTGGTTTGGGAGCATAAGGAAGAAAAACTGAGCTCAGGCTGATAGAAAAAGTAGACAATGACACATCTCTTTGAACATCACCACCATCAACAATGAGGAAAACTGTTCCGAAGCCAATAGATAGAATCAAAATTTTTCCCAGAGAATTGTCTACAACCAGCTCCATTTCCTTCCATAGCCCCCAACTCATTGCTCTCTTGAGCCCATCTTCCCTATTTAAACCACCACTTAAAAAATGTTGCCCTTAAAGCACTAAGATCAGGAAACTGACAGCTCACAAAGCAGTCTGTTGACTCTAAAGCCCAGAAGAACGGCCTCTCAAAGCAGAGGCTCTACTCTGTAGCCCAGACATAAGTTATTATAATCCCTTTTTGCCTTCTGTGCTTATATAATACAGGCCTTCTTCGATTACAAGATATTTTGAAGATCTCACCTTCTCCCATTACTTGTCTTCTACATAAAATGTCCACAGATGTGGGTCTGTTAGAATGTGTGAGAATTGCAGCTGTAATTTATAAACCAATACTTCCTCAGGTTTGAGATTTGTTAGGGTCCAATGGCATTGAAAGAGGGCATGTTGCTTCAGGAGCACTCCTACTGGCCACAAGGAGAGATGTTGTAAAACTAGAAGTGGAAGCCAACAGGCCTGGAAATAATATTCAACACTTTGTATCTAATAACAAGTATTTATTGAGTGATATTCTGTGGTAAAGAGGACTGAGATTATCCATCTTTGGAAAGTGACCAAAGTGATTATCTTTTTTTAAAAAAATTTACAACTAATACATTTAATAATTTGACCTCTTCTAGAATAACAATCACAAAAGAGATTTGTAGTTTGTTTGACTTCAAGCACCATAAAGGTGTTTTGTTTTGTTTTGGTTCTTCTCTAAATGTAGTTAAATCAGGTTATGTACTAAACTGGGCAAGAACAGACTGACACAAAGGAACACCTAAATAGATCATGTTCTTACACGGGATGATTCAACAGTATAAAATCACCAATTGTTCCACATACATCTACCAATTCAGCATAATCTTAATCAGAACCAAACATTGATTCTAAGTCTCATGTCTAAAAGAATAGAAAAGATATATCAAATATCAGAACGCGATCTAAAGCTATGGTAACTAAAACATCCTTTATGGTACTGGCAAAGTCAAGGCACCAGAAACAGATTCAGGTGTTGTGAGAAATTTCGAATTTGATAAAGGTATCTTGTAAACTAATTAAAAGAGGATTCAATGATGAATGTTGAGATAATCAGACATAATGCTTACTTTAAGACATATAAAAGAATATATTACAGCCAGTTTAACAATCAGAGCAAAAAAAAAATCATAAAAGCAATAGAAGAAAATGTAGTATGATATTTTTATAATACTAGGAAGAGTAGGCTTTCCTAAACCAAACATAAAGTGAACTGTACCTTCAAATTCCAAGAAATATGTATTATCTTACAAATTACACAGTATTGAACATATGCATAGTTATTTTTCCCCTATTTAGTCCTGATTTTCCTATCCCTGTCTTTACTCTTAACACATACTTTGCTATTGTTACTAACTGGGAAATTTTATTTTTTTGAGATAGGAAAAATGCACATGGGAATGAATTTGCTTGGCTATTAACTGTGGTGCTATGGACTTGGTTTCAAGAATTCAAAGCCAATTGTTCTTTCAAGTACTTGGACTTCCTCAAACTAGTTCAAAACTCACAGATGGTAGCTAGACTATCTAGGTGTCTGAGGCTTGTTTGGAATACTCTATCCCTTTCCCTCACCCCATCTCCCCAAAAAACCACATATATCCCAGTCCAGAGAACCAACCAAAAAAAAAAAAAAAGCAAAAACAAAAATAGAGACTACAAAAATCCTCTTCATTTCTATAGAGAGAACAGGTGAGAGGTAAAGAGTTTTAACTGCCAAAAAACTCACTTTAAAGCTAATGTGAATAGGCACATTAATGGCCATACTAATCAGTAGAAGAAGACCACTTAAAATGCCGCTGTCAGAATCTGGATAAAGAAGTTGTTGAAGAAGCCACTACCCACAATTTAACATTCCAGTAATCGCTCCATTAAAGACTCTTGAGCCACTGTGTGAAGGAAATAGTCTAGACAGCCACACTCCAAGAATGTGCCATTGTGTGTGTAGCAGACTGAATTTACACTCTAGTCTTGATTCACAAAGGGGAATAAGTGTGCCAATGGGCCATGCGCCAGGGTGTGGGTGGTTAAATACGAGCTCTTGGAGAGAGCTATGTTCTTCTGGGAACCACATCAGCACACCAGCTGATCAACAAATGCAGAAGTTTTGAATGAAGTTAGATAAAAGAGTACATTGAATATGTTCTTTCCAGTAGTTAAAAGGGTGGGCATTCATCAAATTGCAAAATTTTTCTGGACCATCAAATTTTTAGGCAGTTCTGAGTAAGTATCAATGTTTCTCTGTGAGATTCACAAGAGGAATGGTTGTCTATGACAATTATATATGAGAATTCTGTGACTATCTCTACATCACTATGTTTTCAAAACTACCTGTGTGATTTGATTGCATAGGCAGAACTATGACCACATTCCACTTATGCTCAGATGGGAGGATAGATCGGGGGCAGGAATAAATCTAGTTATTTCTAGTGGATTTGCAATACATTAAAGAAAAAGAACTACCTGTCCCAAACAATTATTTTTCTTAATTCATTATGAAACATCCTTAAATCCTGCCTCTTTCATGAAGAATTTCATTGCTTAATGAAAAAGAGTTGTTAATTTCTCTAAGACCCCAAGATGTTCAAATTCATTTCCCATGATTATCTAATCACTTAATACTTAAAGAAATATGTGATTTGCCTGTGATTAATACAAGTGATTTTATATTCAAGTTGTTTAATCTCATAATATTTCATATATTTTTTCATATTGCAGCCTGGATTTTTAAAGAGAGAGTCATGAAAAAATGTTTATATAAAAATTTTTCCACAATTTACCTTTTTTCCAGTTTTGATAGAAATAATGCTGTTATCATGAGATTCGCTGATGCAAAGTTCTTTTCCCCATCAGAATAAACACAGGATTAAATAAAAGACTTTTATTCCAGTGAGGGGTATGTCAGATAGCTAATCTATAAAATTGTAAGATAAGAAATCATTTTAAGCTACTATATTTGTGGTAATTTGTTACAACAGCAATGAAAACAAATACAGTATCCTCCAGAAATAAGACCCCTTAGCCACAGGGTAAACACACACATCAGACCCAGGAGTCAGAGGAGCTGAAGAAGGACCCAAAGGGAGATAGAGCTGCTGCTTCCTGTCAAGGTGAGTCAGCAGATCAGCAGACATGGGTATGAGCTACAAAAGGGCTGCCACTTTCCTCCCACTTCCACATCTCCCAAGAATCTACTTTGTGGCCCAGGCTACACACGAAAGAGGATTCTGGGAAATTGAACTTAGCCCAGCCAATTAACACATACAAAGGCATCATGTAGCCTTTTCATGCCAGTCGGCTTCACCTCTGATCTCTGATTTTCCTTCTTGCCTTTCCCTTGAGGAAATGAGTATCAAACTGATTGATTTTGAAATTTAACCTCAAAATGTTTAAATGTATACAGGATGTTTTCTTTAAAAATAGTAAAAAAGCAAAAGAAAAATATATCCTGTGACTCTAGGGTACTATGCATAAATATTAATATGTGTTTTATATACAAATGTACTTGTTTAATGACTTAGAAAAAGTAAGCTTTTCCCTAAACTAACAACAAGTTAGTTTAGGCAAACGTAGGTCTCCTAGGTGGGCTTATAAAAAAATTTCTCTGAAATTTAATTAGCTCATCTGTAAAATAGGAATGATCTCTTTAGGTACCTTCAAATCCATGAAACTTATAACTTAATTATTTATAATTTTCTGAAGTCGAAGGAATGTGATGGAAAGAATTATTACTATGAGGTGGTTCTTCTGAAGAAGTTTCTTAATTGCTTGATATATAATCAGTATTCACGAAGAGAAAAGCCAGAGGAGTGACTGGATAGATAATAGCCATCAAAACCTGTTTGTTTGTTTGTTTGTTTGTTTGTTTGTTTTGAAGAACTTAACTGGGAAGAAGCAGTAAGGAAGAAACAGTAAAATCTCTGGAAATGCTAGGTTATAGCCTCTCTATTTGGGGTAATCATAAACCTTTGAAACACAAGGAAAATTAATTTATATTATTAAATTTGAGATTGTTTTAAGGACTGATGTTATCTTACCCTGAGAAATACCTTACCCAGAAAAATAACGTAGCAGTATTAAAAGAACCATAGGTATGTGATAGAGCAAGAGAGTGAACACTCTAAATATTCACTGTTTTACAATGAGCCATAGTGACCTCAATCAGGTATATGCTTTTTTTATTTGCAACTCGAAAAAAAGAAAATTTGGGCTGTAAAATGTATTAAGAATTTAACTTATTTGCCATATGTGTTATCTGAAACAGAAAAAAAGAAAAACAAAGTCTGACCACATTAAAAGAGTAAGGCACCAAAGGACAAAAGGATAATGATTTTTTCCCCCTAAACTCCTGTCCTGAACATAAGTCCTCCAAAAGTCCTCCTTACCATATGGCAAACCCAGAGAGGGAAGACAGCCAACTTGATCTCAAATGTCAGAGTGACTTTTTATTTAAATGAAAGATAGAAACTCTCTCAACTTCATTATATCTAAGAAGAGAGCTCAAATGTTCAGCGTGTGAGTCTGGTTTGAATAAAAGTTCGTCTCTTTTGAATAGAAGTCATAGGTAATCCCAGGCAGTGGTCTGAACCATTTGCTAATACTAATTGTTGGTTGAGAGCGGGGTAGGAGATTGTTAAATATTTCCCTGGCAGAAACTTGATCTGTAGATATGCACTTCATAGTAAGAGTGATGAGGTTTGCAGCCGACCAGAGAGTAGGACAGTGTGGTCACATGCGTCTCCATTTTCTCTTTGGCAACATAATGGAGACTCACATGAAAAAACTCTGGGAGTTAGCTGATAGCCCAAAATGTAGATTTGGCATTCTTTTCCTTCCCAACCCCTCCTCAGCCCATGATTTGACAACAAAAACTGAAGCGGGTGTACATACCATTTCTAAGAACATATATTTTCAAAAAAATTATTATTTAATGATGTGGCTATTTTAAACTGTGATTAATATACGTACATTTAAGATATAGCATTGGTAAGTTAGAAAACCACCAAGTAAGGCCAGATGTATAAACTGACTTGATATTTTAACTTAAAACACCAGCATCAAGTTGAAAGGTCTTCTATTACATGGGCCAAGTCACAGAGAATCACACACAAATTATATTTACCTGTTATTCCTGACACCAAGAAAATAATTGCCTTAAAATGATTAACTAATGTATTCCTCATTAAGATAACCGGATTTTTCATTAGTTAAAACATTGATTTATAAAAGCGATCTTTTGATTTTATGTTGGTTATGACAATACTTGAAAATCCAACTATGTTCTGTAAGCTATAATATAAATTACCTTATGTTTTAAACTGTTGCAAGACATGTTAAATTGCTGTTACTATTAACACTCTTTTCTGATTTAGCTTTTGGTCACTAATACCTGGATGTTTCTTTCCCCTGCCCCCTTGCCCCCATTAACACTGCAGGAACTCTATGAATCTGTCATTTCACTGTTGTTGGATATTACCATGGCTTCTTCCAGATAATGGAGAAAGGTACCTGAGCAAAGTTCATTAGGGTGAATTAATACATAATATCAAATTGATATTCTAAATGTACTTTACAGAATAAAGGGTGACACATGTCCCCACTCATGCATTTATTAGTATTTATTTAATAAGCATAAACTCCTGCATATGGTTCTTTCACATTTGTTAGTGTTAATACTCTAGCTTTTCAACCAAACCTTTACTATCACCATTTTACACTTGAGGAAACACAGTCCCAGAAATCTTGAGCAGAACTGGGCTCAACACTCATGCTTTTTCCATGACACCTACTCATAGAAAAAATAAGAAAAGAAAGCACAATTACAGACCCTAGTTTGGAAAATGTCTAGAGTAGTCCAACCCATGAAGGAAATATAAAATAAAGAAATAAGAATCAGTATGGTTTATCAGTCATTCATCAGATGTTGGTCAAAGGTATGTTAATATCTTTGTCATATGACAGATTATAACCCTATGAAATGTTGCCAAATGTTGCACTTATAAAATGAAACCTTGTCCTGCCGCCTGGCAAAAAAGCTCTTTAGTTCTAAACATTTAAGAGAAAATTATTATCAAGTTAGTGTTCTTTTTAACAGTATATTTTAAACAAATTACATTGTATAAATTTTATCTAGAAAGGTATTATTGTTTTTGAGCTATTTTATGAAAAAAGGCTACTTGATTTTGGGGGGAAGGGAGGTTTTGTTTTTACATCCTTAGCAGAGTCTGGAGTAGATAGGCAAATGTAATGGTCTACTGCACACAAGAATGGAAGTCGGTTTCCTTGGCTTCTTATCCTCACACAATATAAGATTTTACCACTAGTGAGTCCTTCTAGATTTATATTCCAGTTTCTCTAGCTACAAAACATGACTATTAGCAAATAGTTACCATGATGTTCCCCTCCTCCTTTCACCAACGCACATCCAAACCAATGTTCCAGACTCAGTCTATTGCTCACCACTATCTCCCCAGCCTGCAGCCCTGCTAGGCTCAGCCTTTCTCTTAGAGAGGGAGGGCACATGTCTTAGACCCTGGGGCCAAGCACAGTGTTTGACACATGACTTAAATGAATTGAGTCGATTAATTGAAACTTGCTGTTTCCATAAAACAGGTAATCCTAGCTAACAGACCAGTGCTTCTCAAACAGGGCTGTGAATTGGAATCACCTGGGACCTCTAAAAAATGCTAGTGTCTGGGTCCCACTTCCTGAGATTGTGATTTAATTGGTCTAGGGTGTGACCGAGCATCAGAATGTTTTAAAGTTCCTGGATGATTCTAATGTGAAGCCAAGGGTGAGAATCACTCTAATAACCATATGTTTCACAAACTGAGAAATATTCCAAGTGATCTGATGTTATAGGAAAACTGCAATGTCTTCAATTATGACTAATATTTATTTTCCTCCCTCTATGGTCCCATTCCCTGCTCTTTTGAAATAAGCAAAGTGATTGCTCTTTAGTTATTGGCTTCTAGAGCCATATTTAAATCAATGCAACATGGAATACCCCAAACTTTCAATGAGATGCATTTATATTGCATTTTAAGTTGGCTTTGAGTAACTTTTCTTCTAGAAAAAAAAATATTTTACAAGCTCAGGCCCAGGGGACACAGGGAACATAATTTGCAACTCTCACTAACTCCAATATATAGAGACGTTCCATGCCCATATTCTGAAAAATATTTGTATGCTCTAGAAAACACACACACAGACACACACATTGTGCTAATATAATTTAATAGAATAAGACCACACCGAGATATTTTGAGAAGCTATTTTTACAAATAAATTGGCATGATTTTTGAATAAATAGATAACATTTCTCTGAGCTTGTGCACCAGAGTGAAATTAGCCCCTAGTCAGCTAGGATAACAGCCAAGTCCTTTCACATGGCTTACAAGATCCTCTGTGTTCTGGCTGCTCCTGCCTACCTTCATCTCCATTCTTAACCAACCCCCTCACTTTCCCCTTCTCCCCTCACCCTCTACTCTCAGCACTTCTACTCTGCGATGCCGTCATCCTATGAACATGCTGCCAGTGCTGTACTAATCCCACTGTGCTGCCATCACTTGTTTATATTCTTGTCTACATCACTAGACTGTAAGCTTCTTTTGGATGATCCCATGTCTTAAGGATCTTCTTATTGCTAACACCTGGAACAGTGTAGAGGCCTGGAAACCCTTTGAATTATTAAAATGATTAGACTCCAAAATCCATGCTCTTTCTGGTACCTTTAACAAGACAAGTCAGAGAAGATTTGAATGTAGATAACTATCCTAATCAACCACAGCGATGGGTGTGACTTGAATATTCAGACCTTGAGTCAGTGTGTTACATCATTCAAAGAAAGAACAACATGAAAAGCGACTGTTCGTGTCTTCAGACAGAGCCAGTATATTAAAATACCTAAAGTTAATTTATATTATTAAGTTTGGCATTGTTTTAAACACTTTCTTGGTAGAAGAACTCTAAAGGGTCATCATCTTTATGTTTTAATCCACTTTGAAAACTGTTTAATATTGATCTATTTCATCTCTTTTGTTCCAGAGAAGGAAAATTAACATAGATGTCATGGTTTACCCTCAAAGTATTCAGGTATTTATCTTATTGTAGATATGCTGGTATTCATTCAGCTTGACGTACTTATCTTGAATTGCAGTCAAGTGTTTTGTTTGTTTGTTTGTTTGTTTTGTTTTGTTTTGTTTTTATTTGTACTCACTTGCAAACAATTTGTACCAACAGCATCTACTTAGTACTCTTACCCCCATCTGTGGCAGAAACTGCTAGCTAACCACCTAAGTCATTTTCTCCCTGAGCAAGCAACAAAATTACACTTTTCAGTTCTTTGCAGCTGATGTGGTCACATGATGCTAGCCTATGTTATACACGAGTGATGTGAGCCTCTTTTAGGCCTGGCCTATAAAAATCTCCAATGCACTTCCTACAACGGCTCTTTTCCTTTCTTCTGCTGCCAGCTCGATGCCAAGTGGTGAAGACGGACAGAGCCACAAGATGGAAAGAATCTGCATCAGTGAAACACCACTTCGAGGAAAACTGCCGGCAGGGCTTCACGTAAGCGTGACTGAGCACTAAATTTCTACTGTGTTAAGTGACTGAGATTTGGGGTATATCAGTTACAGTGGTGAAATACAACCTGATGCTATTTCCCACTTCTCATAGAGCTCCACACGCTATTGATGCAGAAACAGACACTGCAGCTGCCACTGGTGTCTGGGGAAATCAGCACCCTTGAACCCTCACTGCTTCTGCTCGGGAAAGGGTTACCCACCAGAGCAACACCCCCACCAGAGCCTCTCCAGCGTTTCTAACCACTTGCCTGGCCCCATGAGGAGAGCCGACTGCTACAGGAGCTCCTCTTTGCCCATTTCATTTCAGAGTTTAGTTGTGGTGGGCAGGTAGAGAAGAGGATAAGGAAAACATTTCTGAGCATCCACTATGGATCAGGTACTGTACTGTGTGTTCATACATTATCTCATCTTACACATCACAAAACCCTGTGATGTAGGCATCATTATCCCCACTCTACATAAGAGGAAACTAATATTCGCACAAGGTTACCTGCTGGTGGCAGCAGAATCTAGACACAGACTGACTCTTCTGATGAGAAAGCTAACTGATGGCTCCGCTCACCACGGAGCCCTCCTGCATTGACACACACTCATCCTACTTCCCTGTCTTGGGGTCTCCCTTAGAGCCAGAGCTTCTGGGAAGGGCAGTGTGAGAGCCTTTCTGTGGAAGCCAAGTTATTTCACAGAGATGAGAGTGGGTGGAGGATGTGTTACTGGCTTCCTCATTTAAAACTTGGAACACATTTTTCCATGGAAAAAAATAATATGCAGAGATGTTCTATTTTTTAAATGTATGCAAAAGCACTTTGCAAACCATCAAGAAGTATATAATATGCCTGTAAGGAATTGCTACTCTACAGTACATTAGCACTATAATTCCAACACTTTGTGGATTAAATAGTCTTTTGTGAAGTAGTTGGAGAATTTAACCACTGACTGTTACATTATCTCAAAGGAAAAATACATTTCAATAGCCAAGCAACTGACTTACAACAGACATTTGGAAACTAACCCATTCACAAATGGGGAACTGCCTGGATTAACATGAAGAGGACACATCATCACCATCTTCATCAAGTACTATTTATTAGGAGCAGTGCATGGGGTGAAGGCTTCAGGGTAAAGGAAAAAAAAAAGGGACGTGTTAATCTAATTTTTAATGGCTACGATTTCACATCCCCAGTTGTGAATGAACTCAAGCTGTTCCAAAACTACCTTCTCATCTTTTTCTTGACTTTCTTCCCCTCATTTTGCACTTACCTTTTACTTTCTTTTCTTTTTTATTTTATTTATTTATTTTTATTATGGTGAGGGTTAAAGAAATCCAGTAAATTTCAAAAGTACAATTGAACAGTAAGACATTGTGTGTTCACCGTCCATAGTTAGATTTCTTTCTGTCACCACATATTTTACTTCAACTACCTACCTCCCTCCTATCCCCTCCCCTGACCCCTCCTACCGTCTGGTAACCACTAGTCTATTGTTCATGTCTATGAGTCTCTGTTTGTTTGTTGCTTTTCAGTTTATATCTCACATATAAGTGATATCATGTGGTTTTCAACTTTATCTGTCTGGCTTATTTCAGTTAGCATGATTATCTCATGCTAAGCGAAAAAGAAGGCTTTCCTTTTTTGTTATTGTCCTCTTGTCATTTTTTTTTTTCTCTTTTTGGTCTATCTTTCATGTTTGCTCAACATTTCTTCTTGTACTAAACAAAGTCTTTGCAAGGTCTAACTATCTCAGATTCTGTAACAGAGTACAGAAATACCAAGATGAGTAAAATATAGTTCTCAGCAAACTAGACAGAATTCTATTTACAAGAAATAGAATTCTGTCTAGTGTGATAAATACAAAGAGACACGTAAGAAGTGAGGAGAATGTTGTCTAGGAAATGTTAAAGGAGCAATTCCAGTTTCCTTTTTGCTTGCCTTACACCTGCATCCCCTTTGACCCTGCCAACTATTTGAAACCATTACTTCTCTTCTGAACTACTCTATAATTGTCCTAACCAGTCTCCTGGCCTCTGCCCCTCCCCACTGTAATCTAATGAATACAATGCTGCCAGATTAGCATTTCTTTAGGACAACTCCAATTATATATGCCACACACACACACACTAATGTCACTGATGCTTTGTGCTCTCAGAATTTTATAATAATTCCTCACTTTGCATCTGGAAGCCCTCCATGGCTATATCTGTAGCCCATTCCTATACAGAACTCTCTTATTAGTTAAACTGAACTATGTGTTATTCCACAAATACGCTACCTTTCTTATACTACTCTATCTTCCTGTACAGTGCTCTCGAGATCACTAGCATGAAATTCTATGCATCCTTGGATGCTAAAAGGCAGAACATTCCCTAATCCCCTCAGCTTCGGATCCTTTACTACTTGTTTGGAGGAAGGAAACAGTGTATGCTGAGCATCTTTTATATATCAGGTACAGTGTTGGGAAGTTTGCAAGGACTATCTTATTTAGCAATCACAACATCCCTATGAAGTAACTGTCAGTTTCCCCGCTTCTCAGATAAGGAAACTAAGGCTCTGAGAGGTAAGGTAGTGTACTCTAGGTAAGGAAGTGTCAGAGTCAGAATTTCAACCCACGTACATCTGGACTGCGAAGCCCATGTTTGTCTCTTTCCATCAAACCTCATTGACTCCTTCATTATTTCTCTCAGAGCAACAGACTTGAAAAGTGGTACATGTATCTCATCAATGTCTCTATAATATTATGGATACTTTCACATCAGAAACTTGGTCTTAAACATCTTTGCATACCATTGTGCCTACTTTTGTACGTGGGATAGTAGCAATTTAAATAATGTGACATTGGTGTGAAAGTGTTCCATCTGTATGACACTGAGGAGGTTGGAGCAACAAGCCTCTATCTTGTTGCCATATGCAACTTAGCTCATTAGTAAACAACCATGCAATCATATGTCCACAGACATTAATGCAAAGAATCAGATATAGGAACCTCACCAGTGTAATTCCCTAAAGAGATTCTGAACAGAACAGGAACTAGAGAAATTGGCCCTTGGGGTTTGCATCCAACAAAGTTTGAGAAGGAAGGAAAAGTGAGTGTCGGCAAATACTGAAAATGCTTTGTTTATTTGCTTAGATATTCAAAGCAAGCCATTTGCCAAATTTGCGGGCCCAAGTACAAGATTGAGACACAAACGAGTGTTTCTTCTCAGCCAATAATAGCTTCTAATACCATCTGGAAACTTACACTAGTTAAGAAATAAACAAATATGCCTTTTTTCCCTCCTTTCCTTTTAAGACCTCAAAGCTTATAAATCTGGGATCTGTCAGGCAGGGGGGAAAAAAGAGAGTTCCAAAAAATGGGAGACCTCCATAAAACTCAAGCCCCCTGGCAACCAAGACTTCAGATCATAGAGGCAGTCAGAGATCATGTTTATGCTGATCTCAGTGGCTTGGGAACAAAATAGAAGTTGCTGCTATCTCTGTTCATACTGAAAGAGCTTCATTGTGACCCAAAATAGAGTTCAGTCCAACTCTGTAAATTACTACGATATTTTTATTGATAGCATGAATATGTACCATCATTTATTGTCACAAAAGCATGTTGTCGAAACATTAAAAACATCTTGGCACACTTTAAAAGTGCTTTTTACAAAAGAGACATGAAATTAGTGGTGCATTTTGGTCAACATGTCCATCACAGCGCTTTCTTTCCCCTCCCCCAAAGCCCCAGAATAAAAAACAAAGTGGGTCCAAACACAACCTCTGAACATTTCTCTGATGGTAATAACATCTGGGTAGTCAGGAATGGAAATCAGAGTCACAATCTCTTCTCATACCCTAATGTACACATGAACAGCATTAAGCTAGTTTTATCATCAGATTTCACTTTTCAGTGAAGTTTTAATTACCAACCCTTATAATGTCATTTCTGTGAGAGAGTTTTGTTGTTCATCTTCCATTTTCTTGCTTCTCAAATCTTTCTCTTGGCGGGCTCCATCATACCCCTTCTCATGCCCCCCATTCAGAAAGCTTCAAATCCAATGTGACTGCTCACCATTCCATCAGCATCATTTTTTTGAACCCTATATTTCCTAACCAAATAACAATTTCTAGCCATCGGGCGCATAATCTTAGTTGCACATTAGCCTGGAAATGGGCTTTCCCCTCCTTTGGTTATCTTATCCACAACATGTGCAGCTATTACCTCATTCATCCTTGTGCTGGTTCCAGAGATTAACTCCAGAACTGTCATGATAAATGTACAATTTAAAAAATAGTCAGTTTCCTCAAACTTTATTTTGTCAGTCTTGTTTTAAATTTCATCCCATTATGACGTGGCTACTAGAACTTGTCACATTTCATACTGTTTCATTTCCAAACATTGGAGCCAAATATGATGTCATATGTTCTAGTAGCATAGCACTTATCAAAAAGAAAAAACATACCCAGAGCTTTTTCTAATGTTTTTATTTGGTATAATAACACAAATAGCAGAAGTTAGAAAACATATTTTAAGAGAAATAAATGGAACAAGCTTTAGCTTTTAACTACAAAAAAAGATTTCTTAAATATTTCAAAGGAAAGAGAAATTCTGTTCTTTAGACAGATTAGGCATTGATTGACAGAGGTTTTATTCATCAACATTCACTATCAGCAAAATCACTTCATTTATTAGTCAAGAAGCAATTTTGTCATAAGTAACATGCAGGTGTTATGGAAAATGGTAAGAAGTGAGAGATTTGTTCACATCCAAGGAAATTTAACATTTTATTTTTTTAAAAAAAAAAAGGAAAATAAGTAACACTGAGATTCTTCAATTTTCTAATTATCGCCAGTGGCATCGCATTTAAATAGTATAAATGGGATATGGTATCATAGGATACAGAAGACTAGCGAATGGACCTAGTAACATGATACTGGGCATGTCTCTTACTTTTCCTCATTTATTAGAGGTAATCTGTTCTATCTCAAAGTACTTGAGAAATACCAAACAAATAATTCATGCAAACACACTTCGAAACTATGAAGTACGATACAAATGTATGGTATCATCTCTGCTCATTTTTAGTCCCCACTCTTAATTTTTTCAATTGTCAGAGTTGGAGCTCTGTACTCCATTTGCTTACTTTACATCCTTCTCTTTCAACATTGACCACACAGTACTATAATCACCTCTATGTGATTGTTCCTCCTACTAGCCTATAAGCTTCTTCAATTCTTTCTAGCTCTGATGCCGAGGGCAGTCTTGGTACATGCCTGTGGAATGATTTACTCAATAAATGAATATTTATATAAGGCTCCCTGATTTTTTACTAATTTCTCATTTTCCTTTTTTTCTATTAAAACCTAAAACTCTTATCTTTGCATCATTATACAGAATAATGTTAATTTTTGTTCTGGCTCCCAAACCTTACTTTTCTGTGAAATTTTCACTTTAGCCAAGAAGAGAAAATCAGTACCATAACTGAAGCCACCATAAGCAAAAATATTTCTTTGAAGTCTTAGGATTTGCCTTTTGAAATTCATGGAAATTTTGAATGAGAATCTGTGATATAACTGGATTTATCTTAATAAACATAATGTTTTTCTTCTAAATATTTAGTAAAATTGGTCCTCCAGGAAAATGGGCCTGTGTCTTCAAAGACCCAATAGTTCTCAATTTTGGCTGCACAAAGGTACAAGAATAATCTATATCAAGAATTTGTTAATATATTAAGATTAAGGAGAAAATCTGCCTCACAAACAAAGATAATTTAACTGTATAATCTGAGCACACCACTACCACCAAAGAAATTAACTAAAAAGTCTAAAGGACCAGAATAGGTAAACTGCTTTTTTAAAAATTCGCCCAGGTAAGTATTTGTTTGTTTAATAGAATATATAAATTTACTCTTGCATTCTCATTCAATTGGTCTGTTAAGTCTCATGAAAGGTATTTTTAGGTTTCCAAAATGCTTCTACTGGGCAGTCAGGGCAAAAAATTTCTGCAATACACACAGAACTGAGAAGCAAAAGAGGAAGTATAACCTAAGAACCTAAGAATAAGGAACAAACATCTTCAAGGAGTTAAAACTCCAAAATAGAAATCTGATGTTATGAAGTACAGGTAGATCCTCAGGTTTCTCATTAATAAAATGAGGATAACAAGGGTTTGGGGTGCATTAAATGAAGTAATAAATATGAAAGCAGTTTGCAAACTACAAGGCAGTGTTAGGTGTTGTTTATTCAATGCACTTAAAATATTTATTGGGTGTCTACTACAGGTCAGGCACTATTCTAGGCATAAAGAAGTAAATGAAGCATCAGGCTGAAAGTGAATTTACACTCCGAAATATCTTTTCTTTCATAATCCTTTATATTTGCTGCTTTGTTTAAAATACATATTTTTAGGGTCTACTGGGAAAGGTCTTTATTAGTTGAACCATGAGATTACCAATATTTTAAACATCAATTTCTCCTGGCTTAACTTAATAATCAAAGATTGAGTCAAAGGTTGAAGAGCTTTTCTGTCAACTGTATTTATCAGCACCTTTTGACATTTACAGAACTTATCATATTTAATATGACGAAACATAGCATAGACTGAGCCATCTTTTCCTCTCCCCATATACAGCCACTGGAGCTTATGTCTTGTTTTCCATTGCCCCTATCAAAAGGTAATAAAGCCATTCCTGTAATGTCATCCTGCCCTGCCAGCTTCTCTGGCAATATAAATTTTTGATCCCCTATTTCTGGTCTACTGTCATCAAAGCTCCACTTATTGCTTTGTATTAAATTAACTTTTATAGTACCTTATGAAGAAAAAATAGTTGGAATTTTGAATCATTGAGTTTCAGAGCTAGAAGATATCTAGATGATATCTTTAGAGTTAGAAGTTGGGCAATTTCATAGCATAATCCTCCTACAGTGAACATTGCTGGTTGCCAAATCCCTCTGTCAGCTCACTTTTCACCTCATCATACACTCTCTCTGATGCTGCCAATGTGTTTTGGTGGTAGGCTTAACTTAGCAGTGGAGATGATCTCATTGGTTCAGAATCTCAGTCTAAGCCAATCTACCCAACCAGGTCTTTGACACTAGGATGGGTGTTATGGGCTGAATTGTGTCCCCCACTCCACCAAATTCATATGTTGAAGTCTTAACTTCCAGTATCACAGAATATGACTGTATTTGGAGATAGGGTCTTTAAAGTGTTAAGTTAAAATTAGGTCACTTGGGTGGGTCCTATTCCAATATGACTGGTGTCTTTATGAGAGAACGTTTGGACACAAACAAGTACTGAGAGGGTGTGAACATTCTTGTTAAGTAAGGGTTTCTCTAGGATAAGACTGAAGCAAGATTCACCTATATTCAAGACCAAAAAAAAAATTATATCCTCTTGAGCATTTTATGGCAGTAGGACCTTCCACAAGAGAGCAGGAAAAGGACTAAGATGGTTGTAAGGGGACTCGGGGGCTGGGGATATGACTGGTCTCAAGCAGAAGGGAAGAAGGGGTGAAAGAGCACAAAGGGAAGGAAATGGCAACTGATTGTCACAGAAAGAATTCCTGGCTAACAGTCCGCACAGGGTTGCTGCTCCTGAGTGGATATTCATCTTTAACGTATATAAGTTGACACTATCTGAATTATGATTTTTGAGGGTACTTTTTTCTATAATGTTTTGGGGAGAGAAGAATTTCTTACGAATTAATCTCTAATTCTGTCCTGGTGTATTTTTTTAAAACTCTATCTTGAAGAAAACAGCATTTTCTTATTCCAATATGGAAAATCACTCATAGAATTTTATTTCATTTTGTGACCTTCAGTAGCTATTTATGAATGATGTAAAAAATCACTGAAAATATTTTTTCTAGAAATATTATTGACTATGTTTCATGTCCAGTTAAGAAACAGTTGAAGAATTCTATGCATGTGACACACTTATTTTATATATTATTTACAGAATTTTATGCTAACCTATGTTATCTCCATGTTGATACACAACACCCCCTACATGCAAAAAGAATAATAAAATTGTCCATGAGGAAACATTTTTTAAAAAGGAAGTTGTCTATATGTGTATTTTTTTGTTATTGTTTTGTTGTTTTCATCATCTTTGATTCTGGCTAAAAGAATAAAAATGAAATTCCTATGTAGCTCTGTCAGCCCTTTTGGGGGTCATGAGCTCTTTACAGACTCCGATGAACGTATGGCCCATTTCTCCCACAATTAACAGACATAAAATTTTGCATTCAGTTTCAGGGCTTTATGAATCTATTGAAGTATATCTCTGTCCTATAGACACAAGGTTAAGAACTTCTGCTCTATAAGATTTCAGAATCTGGCCATGGTGGACTCATGGTCTCTATTATAGTAGAAACAGATTCAAATGACTTAACTTATTTGTATTTGCTGGATTAAAGTGGTAGGTGAAATTACTTTAATCTCTATCTTGTCAGAGAAGGCAGGCTAGGCACTCAATACATAAGCCGATTCCTCCTAAGAAAGTCAGGAGCACAAACCTTATGGTGCCCATAAATTTGGAAGATAATGTAAACTAGAAGGAACCACATTTACAATGTATACATTTGCAGTCACAAAAACAGTATGAAAAGTAGTTCTAATGTATATTTTACTATCTTTTATTACTGTAATCCCCCAAATTGATAGGAAGCCCCATAATATAAAAATAGTACATCTATAAGGGCAATTGTTGAAATTTTATTTCTGTGTGACCTGAACATGAAGAATCTGGAATATGCTGCCTTTTCTCTTTAACCCACCGCCATAAGAACAATGTGATTCTTTCTGCACTGGTCTCTACTTGTAGCCTATTATCTTATAAGTAGCTAGCTAGGTCTGAAGAGATATAGTTAGAACTAAAGAAAAGAATATTTCTGAGAGTATAGATTTTTACTTCCTGCCAAGCATTCTATTCTCATACACTCTTGTGACCCTATGGAAATGGGAACCATGAAAATATTTTCTGGCTTGGAGGTTAATCTATAGTTCACTTTCTCTTTGGTGCTCCACCAAAGACCAGATGGGATACTAAAATGAAGGAGGTTCTAACTACAAAGCACCCTTGTAGCCTGAGGCAGGGGAAGGCATTACAAATATGTGTGCTATGTGGAAGTCCCAGCGGGATTTCCTCAAAGAGTCTGTCTGAAGGCGCATGTCCACTCTGGGAAGCAACCCGCTCTGAAATTCCCAATTCACTATGAACACTGACCCTGTAGCATGGGTAAGGAGGCCAATTGGAACCATGTGTACGGGCTACAGCTCTGGGCAGACTGCAGTGCCCTTGCCACACTGCCTTGTGGCGGGGGTCCTAGAGCCCTCCCAGATACACACTGGTGGAACAAGCTCTCTAAAGGTGTTAACTGAGCCTTCTAGAAAAAGCATGTCTCTTCTGATAGGGAAACACAAGCTTGGGTATCACTCAGTCCTGGGTTGAATTCTGGCTCTGCCACTTTCTTGCTGTATTATTTAGAGCAAGTGACTGAATCTCTGAGCTTCCTGTGCCCATATATATGATAATTATGCCTATCTTTCAGGTTCTAACAAATATCGAGTAAGAGAATAGAGTAGTATAGAGAAGCAAGCTAACAAAATGGTTAAGAGCTCTACATTCCGTCAGCTTCAGTTCCCTCATCTGCAAAATGCAAGATACCTAATACAGTTCCTGGTAAAGATTTAGTGAGTTAATATACTTCAAGAGCTTTAGCAAGAGTTTAACAGATATTAGATGCTCAATAAATGTTCATATTATTAGATAACACACATAAAATATTTAGCAGAATGCTATGGTAAAGTAGGAAATCAAAATGGCATAATTTTCTTATTTTCTCCCTGTAGTATGAAGGGAAACGATAATGTTTATTTCTGTTATCCTACGGACAAATTCAGCATGTTTAGTGTCCTCAAAACAATCTTTTAAAATACTCTAAAACTTTGTGTACCATATCCAGATTTTCTCTACTAAACTCATTCTATGTCAGTTCCCCAAATTTTCTGAGACTATTGAGCATAGAGTGAGTTAAATGGATTCAGTGAAAGCTAAAGAAAAATGCACAAGGAAAGAATGTTGGTCTGGGATCAAAGATGTGTGACAAAAGAATTTGTTGATCTCTACAAAAAATACTCTGGTACTCCATGAAAATCTCAACAAGAAAAAAAAAATGTTTTCCAAAAAAAAAAATCTTTTTCTAGCGGCAAATGAAAGATTTGTACAGTATTTTACTGAAAACAGCAATTTTCATTCTGCAGCCAGGATACTTTAAAGAGGAGAAAGCCAATTGTATGCACTGCCATGAAAATGATTCCAGGTGCAACGAGTCCTCAAGATTTATATAACTCAACTCTTAATTTATTTCCTTTAATCCACATGATATTTCCTGGCTTCTCAATTGTCAGCCACATGTTTCTCAATAAAGACCAAGGTGGCACCAAACTTCCAAGTTAGATGTCGCGTGTTTCCTGAGTGTTCAATATAAAAAATAGTTGGTGTTTTTTAATGATCATTTCTCTTGTGATGCTTTCAGAGGAAAAAGTTTACGTTTAATGCCAAACCTTGGTCTCTGCGTAGAACAATTCAACGCGCACATGGTCACTAGAAAGCCGGATTTTCAAACTCCGATATTAATTTCACCTTCTGTGTTTCAGACCACAGCAAGGAGCAGTACTAGAATTGATAAGCAGCTATCTCATGCAGGGAGCATGGAGAGAAGGTAGCTAATTAAAATTGAAATCTATCATAACCTCAATGTAGAAGAATTCTGTGAGAAAAAAAATTGTATTATAGAAATATTACCCAATGGGCAATATGTTCTTATTATCTACATAACGAGGAAAAACAATATAAATCTGTGTAGATAACCACAAGAAGAAAAATGTAACATAACAACTTTTAGTGAACATAAGTTCAAACTCAGTTATTAAAAATCAGTCTTTTGACAGATAGAAATAACCTTTTAGATATCAGTTCTATTTTACACCTGCCTGCTTCTTTGCATGCAGCCAATTAAGTAGAGATGACTATGCAAACAGAAAATTTTATGTTACATCTGTTTTAAATTATATCCATAACAAATAAACTATGTAAAATTAAAAGTTGAATCTAATTGTTACTATTAATGCTTTTCTCTAAGAGGTATGAGTAAGAATTCATTAGATTGGAAAGGTAATTTGCAAAAGTTTTATATGAAAAACAATGACATAAAATTCCCTCTTAAAATTAAACATTAATTTATAACATCCTCCTTTAAAATAATGAAATCTATTCTGTGCCATCAGTTACCACTGAAAATTCCAGAAGAAGCCATTTCATTGCCTTCTTTGTCATATTTTAGAACCTTTGTAAATGTAAGCAGCAGTCATTTCTCATTGTGCAACTTGTGATGATAATTTATTTTTTAGGATGAAACATGCATCTGAACAACTTTTCACACGCTATGTATGTGGTGTTCATGTCAACATCAGGCAGAACAAACATGGCTTATGAGCAGAGGTTAAATGATAAATAAATCATTTCATGAGCAATATATGTAAAACTTTCTACTCTTTATGTATATTAGTGCCTTGGTGCTGTCTTTATTTTTGCTACAGCCTGCATTCTTTTTTTTTCTTTTTAATATGATTCCTAGCATTTTGATGTCATGTGTTTTGCCTTATTCAACCATTTGGAGTACAGGTGCACCACTGTGTTTTTGATGGAGTGTTGCTATTCCAGAAAGCTCCATCCAAAACACAACCCCACACATGTAATCCAAACCCGAAGATGAGTCAGCCATTGTGCCTTTGCTCTGGTACTTAAGAGAACACCTCACATAGCTTGACGGAATACAGAATTAATAACTCACACAACAGTTAAGGAATAATCCTAAACTTTAAGAGGCTTCGACCTTCCTCTATGAATTTTCAAGGAAGAAATTTGGTTTTAAACTGTGTCGATTCTACTAGAATTATTTTTATAGATTGCAATATTTTTAGATTGCAAAATCTTTCCTTAGTAAATAACCCCGCTCCCCATATGCTTGCTTATACCACTTCAAAAATGGGAACGTTCTACAACATGGATTAAATGATGTTCCAAATTAGAACAAGAAGCTTGAGAGAATTTCTTGCAATGAAAATATTTCCTAAAGTGCTGCTTAAGACTCCATTGATCCTGACGAACACATAACCAAATTCTTATTTCTTTGAAAATGTTTCAGTTTCTTATCACATTAAGGAAATGACCACTTTCAAAAAGCTTACAACAACAAAGAGAAAAGCCTGGTTTTTAGGCTTAATCTGGGTATTATTTTCAAGATACACTTTGGAGAGAGACTACGAGTTCTCTGCTGTAGGCTTGTCTCTGCCAGTGTTTATTTCTCGTAGTGATGCAGTTCAGAGGTGATTAGTTAAAAACATGCTGAAAGAAAGGGCATCAATGAAAGGACAGGTGTCATATTCTTCATGCTCTTGTCCAGAGCTTGCACAGACAATTCCACGGTGGCAAATTTGGCACTATGTGGGTGGCTGCCCGACTTCAAATGCTCAGCTGCTGTGGCTCCCAGGGCACTGACAGACTGTCTCCTCCACTTCAGAAGCCCCAGATGATGAGTCTCTGACCCTTTAAACAAAACGCCTGAGCACCATATGGTGATCTTAAAGAGCGCTATCTAAAGATACAAGGACTTTATGAAGAGCATTCGTAAGTCACTCTGCTGCATGGGATATGTTCATTCTATTGTTTTTCTTATTAGAAACCACCTTCCAGTCTATATCCCTTAATAGAAATGTAGCCACGGATTAATAGACGTTTAAAGCCAGGGGAGACCTATTAACTACCCAGCCCAAACTTCTTAGAGGATCAAAAAGATAACACATGTGAAAATACTAAGAAGAGTGTATTTTATTTTGAAGATGGGGAAACAATGGACTGGAAAGTTATGACCAATCTACCAAACCTAAGACCAATAGATAATTGCATAATTAATTTTAACATTTGCACACAAAGGTTTAATTATAAAGTTTAAAATTAGATCATGAGTTCCATGACTTCTATTTTGAATGTATATACATATATAATTTTAGTTTAATATTAGTTTTGAGTATACAGTACATTGGTTAGACATTTATATAGTTTATGAAATGATCTTCCTGATTATTCTATCTTCCCTCTGGCTCTTCCTATAGCCATTACCTTACTGCTGTCTGCATTCCCTGTGCTGTGCTCCCCATCCTCGTGACCACCTATCAGCTTGAATGAGGAATTCAGGACTTTTTAGTACAAATAGTCTATCTTGCAAGCAATACATGAAATTTCAAACAAAGAAGTTGTCCACATAGCCAGAACATTCCTGTATAGGTAATCAGAGTCTGGCCTAACAGAAGTGCATGTGAGAAATCAAGATCATATGTTTCAAAGGACAGATAGATACACTTTGTTGGGGTGTTTTCTTTGGCTAAAAATAAGAATGGGTAAAAATGCACTTTGGGCCTATCAGTGTTGCTCTCAGGTTTGAAGCAGTGGAGGTGAATAACTGTCATTTACTTGTGGATGCCCCATAGCATCTATAACTGTTACGGAATCTGAGAAGGTACATGAAAAACTTGTGCGTCTATAGGGAATAGCTCAGAGACCGGGCTAACGGTGGACTCTGGTAGAGTCACAGTCCCTTCTGGGATCTTGGCTGAGTCTATCATCCTGTTACCTCATCCTCTTACATGGCCCAAATGCCTCCCAACCTCTGCACAGACTAGGGGATTCCCTGGCCCAAGCATGCTCCAGTTCCTTTACTAAAACCCTTCCCACATCTGCCATGGTGCCTCTCAGCTGCTCATATGCATCAAAGAAGAATCAGGTAGAATACATGAAGAGAAAAGTTGAGAAACTCAGAGAGAAAATGGAAGGAAGTGTACCAGGGTTGATTTTACTCATACCTAAGAAACAAATCAAATGCTTTACTTTAATTTGACTCTTTTTAGCTTTTCCATAGTTTTAACCATGGACATCAGCGATATAGAAAGACGTGGGTATGAATTTGGAGTGATTTTCAAGTTATCAAACGAATGTGACATGTAAGATAATCTCCCTATCTTAAACAGTGAGACTGAAATACAGGGCACTTCAGAGACTTCCATAGCCCAGAAGATGTCAGATGTCCACTATCTTGTATTTCAGTACCCGGACCCCTTTTATTTGTTTTTCGTTTTTTGGTTTTTGTTTTTTTTTTAATGGAGATGCTGGTGATGGACACACAAACGTTGCTTATTCAGTATTTCTGTCAAAGCTATTGATGACAACTGTCAGCACATCAACCACCCTCACCTCACTGGTTGGACACTGCTTCCTATTCACCAGGCTAAACTCTGGCAAAGCCAGGAATCCAGTGGCAGAATTGGGGGGAGAATTTTCACCTACTCTTGCTCCCATGATTCTCTTCCATTTTAGTAATTGAGGAAAATGGCTATATTAAATTACTCAAATATTATATTAGGAAGTTTAAAATAAATTTCTTCTTTTATAACTTAAATTATGTCTTGGTTTAGCTTCTGAGCTAATAAGAGGGATAAAAACTGGTTAATATAGAGCATAAACATGACTAGAGAGCAAATATCTCTCTCAGTGTGGTGCTTAGGATAAACATACATTCACATATTGTTTATTATACTTCAAAAAAAATTTTTAAAGTTTAGTGTGGGGAAAATTTTTCTAGCTGTATTTGGAGAGTGACCTGAGATGTGGGAAAGTTGTCTATTGCTTATGTTATTTTTTTCACCCACTTTTGAATTCTTTGAGGCTACATTTCCCCTGAGTTAAGCAGAGATTGCCACCCACCTTGGCTCTTCCTGCCTCTGCCCCAACAGAACCTCTTTGTTGTTTTATCTAATCAGATTCAGAGGCCCTGCTATGGTTGGCTCACTTGGATTTTTCAAGGAGGTTATATTTCTTATTTCCCAGGCTTCAGAAGAACTAAAAATAACTGGGTGAAAATCTGAAAGGCAAAGTTGTTCTATCTGCCAGCATTATAGGGAGATAGGATCAGGCTTAACCAAAAGGGAAGGTATCTTTGTCCTTCTGCAACGATTAAAGCAAATTTGTATCTGATACCAGTTTTGTAGCTAGAGCCTCTGGTTTGTTTTATGTCTGAATTTAATAAGCTTATTTTTTTTATTTTGTCCATTCAAAATATCCATATAAGCACCTATGCTTCCATGTCCCTCTTAAAACTGAAATTGTCCTTAAGTCATGTGTGGCCTTCTTCATTGCACATTTGAAAGTTAAAAAAAAAAAAAGTAAAATAAATTGAAAATGGCACCAATAGATCATGTTCTATCTGAATGACCACTATTACCATTTGTATACTTTTAGCCACTTTCTAGATTTTAATTTCATGCTAATTCTTTTACCACTTAATGTAGAATCTCATCCAGAAACCTGAATAGTGTGTGGCCCTAAGACTCATTATGAAGGATTTGCTAATCAAGACAAGCAGGCCTCTATTCATGACGCTTTGCCCGCAGAAACATCCATCTCTATGTTTTCTAAAGATGGATTATGCCCATGAAACATGGGTGAACATCTGTCATACATGAAAGATAAAATATATCTGGCTTTGCCTTTTCATGTTTTATTTTTTAGAACCATAAAAAATTAAGAGACTAAGTCAGGGGAAAAAGTTCAAAAAGAGTTTGTACCATTAACTCTGCTAGGGTGTCAGTGGAGATATAGGATTTCAGTTCTGAACTTACAAATATGTGAAACTAGAGATTATGAAAATAAATATTTAGCCATATTCCTAGTTGTCTTTTTGTAAAGGTTAACAGTTTTGTACTGAATTAAAAGCAAACAAACAGTGGTAAATTAAGAATTTCGTTCAAACTGTTTTTTGTCATGTTCACAGTGATAATCTCTCCTTACAAAACTAAGCAATAAAAAAAGACAGGCTCTTCAAGATAACACTAAAAATAACATTGTTATCAAAAAGCATTTCTATGCAACGTGGAAATTTTAATAAGTAATTCATCTTAAATATAACATATAATTAGATATAACATAAATATAAATAGTTGAGTTCAATCATCAGGTTTGCCAAATTATTTCATATATCAGAGCTGTCTTAATTGATAAGTCAGAATAATAAAACTGACTCAAGCAGCAGATAGGGGAGTGATGAGTAAGACCGTTAGTAGATGAGAACAGGAAGTGTATTGTTCCTGATGTCTTCAGTTTTCCACATTGGATTAAAAAAAAAAAATGTTTGGTGGAGATTCTGGGATCTCTATGTGATTTTTGCCAAAATTTTTTCAATCCTGACTATATTTAAGCTCTGTTCAAGCAAGAACCATCTCTACCCTATTCACAGCTCTCTTCCAGAGCCTATCAGTCTCTGGTACTTGCAAAATATTTGTTGAATAAATTAATAAAGGAATGAATGTCTGAAAAGCTTGAATACAAATGGTCTCATTTCTGGTGATATATTTTAGATGAGAAATATGAGCAACACATAAAACTTTTGTTAGTATTGATGATAACATTTTACTTTTCCTCCCACTCTAAAATATTCTTCCAATCTAAAACTTTGCAAGCAGTGAAATAGAAAATTAGAGCCATTATCTGTAAAACTGGAGCCTCTGCTAATAAACAGTTATTTCATGTGAGGTTTTGTTTAAAAGGAAAAAAGGATGAATAGATTAGCAAGAAGAAGGAAATCTCTTTGAGAAACTTTCTATGTCTGATTGATATAGAGTGGGATGAAGTGAAAAGTATATGGTACAAAAAGGCCACAAGCAACTCACAAAATACTATTTACCAAAATTAAAATGGTCAACATCTGCATTAGTTTGTCTTGTCCAATAGCCCTTGTGCTTATTTTCATTCCAAAAGCTTGTTTTCCTGAAAAACACTTTTAAAACAATCAAGTTTGTTCCAACCATGGTAGATGTTTGGAAGCAAAAGGCACAAACGCTTTCGCACAATATTTCCACGGGTCCTCCCTTGCTTACAGATTGTTAGTTGGGAATATCTTAAAAATATTTATGCAGTTCAAGTTACTTTGAAAGGGGATCTTGCACACACAAAACTTAAAAAAAATACTTTATCTCATAATAAAAAGATGATATAGTTTCCCATACATATTAAACAATATCACATCTTCAACATCTCTCTCATCTGTATGTAAGCACATATTTCTTCTGTAATACATATGCGCACACATATAATAGAAGTTAATTTTGAATGAAAAAGACTGAACAAAGTGGAAGCCCACTTCAAAGGACATATGCTAAGTATATCCATTTTAAATATCTAGGAAAATAGATCAGACTCATTTTCATAATTATTTGCCAAGCACCTACCTGTGCCAAGTATACTACTAACATCATTTTGTATCTTAACAAGTCCTTAAAGATAGGTTTTGTTGTTATTCCATATTACTGATAAAGAAATTAATGTTCAAGGAGGTGAAGTAGTTTAAAACCCAAGCCACACAGCAGTAAGTAGCATGAATAAGATTTTGGCCTTGTTCTGGTGACAAAGCTATTGTTCTTTCCAAAACAGTCTGGTTTGGGAATGTTTAAGCTGTGTTCCATGTGTAGCAGAGCAATTTTGACAGTTTAGACATCCCCGCACTCTTCCCGGACTCATACACTCACACGTATGTCTACATACACAAGCACTCCTTTACAAATGTACCTGTTTGACTTCATTTATCTGCTTTTGTTTTATATCAAGGTGAAGGACAGTAAAATAAGGTATAGATGGAAAGGACTGTAAGGTATCTGTTCCCATCTGGACCAGTAGACTGGATATATTTAAAAGGCAATGGTTATAGGCAGATGAAAATGTTCGTATGTGCTTCGGGCTGTGGAAAAGTTATGACAGAGCATGGGAGAGAAGGCCCTTATGCCCACCTCTTTTGGACATCCGGCATTGTTCTGGCACCCACATTAGGGAGCTTTAAGAGTACCCTGAGACACTCATTGTGGGCATTAATGTTTTCCTGGTAGCAGTGGCAGTGTGTAGCTCCTCCACACAGCATCACAAGAAGCTACCAGAGATAACGAGGAGCCAGGGCAAGAGAAGAGAAACAAGGCAAGCCCATTGGTCAGCACAGGTAAGGAGCTAAAGCATACCTCAGAGGTGGTGTATCTATAGTTATAGCTCCACATATGTATACCTACAGATGTATTTTACTCCTGGAGTCTTAGGATTCTGAGAGGGTACCTCAAGGGCTGTCTTGGGAATTGAGGAGGAGGCCCAGCTAGGGGGACTCCTGACCTCCATGCCCGTTTTCAACCAGAGCCTCTCTATTTTCAAATGTTTCATAAATTGGGGTTCAATGCAATAAGTCATTTGAAAATATTCTGCTGCTTTAAAAATGCAAATTACAAAACTAAACCATAACACCTCTTTTTGCAATTAAAATCGAATTTGAATATCTTTTCACAAGTTATAAAGCAAAATAACTGGTAACGAATGAAAAATCTTTTAAAGCAGCTTTTAGAGTGGTTGCATTGATATCCCTGAGGATATTTTCTTTAGCCAGCTATTGACCTACCTAGAATTCTCAAAAGTGCTTCATCTAATCTTACTACCTACAAGGTCATTTATATTTCTTCATCCTTCACTTCTCTGCTCTGTTTCAGTTCTGCATATACACCTGCCTGCTGGATGTCTCCAGCAGCACCTTAAATTCAATAAATCATATATTCAAAACCTCCTCTAATTACTTAGTCTATGGCCTCGTTCCCTAGGTATATATTTATTAATCTAAGCTAGAAGTCTCAAAGCTGTCATCAACGCTTTTCCCCTCTACCCCATTCCACAAGTCACCCAAACCAATATATTTAGCTTTGGGAAAATCTCTCAAATCCCCCCTCTCTCTCTTCCTCACTGCCCTCTTCTTTAAAAGCCCTCATATCTCTTTCCTGATCATCACAATAGTCTCCTACCTGGACTCTTTCTTCATTCTCTTCCTTACCAATCTCATCACAGATAACGAATTATCCTTTTAAAACACAAATATTATTATACAATTCCCCCATTTTAAAGCCTTCAAAGTGAAAAGAATACTTAGCATGGCTTATGAGACCCTTCACACTCCACTTTCTCAACTCAGATGTGAACACTATTGACCTAAACAGGGTCATTAGTAGCAAGAACTATGGCTGATAAAACAAGAAAGAAATTATGACAACATATATTAAGTAGCTCACAAAAATCTTGGGAAGGTTGAAGAACCAGACACATGGAAGGCAGGAAAAAATGGAAACTAAGCAGAAAAACCACAGCCAAAAGCAGACTATAGAACCAAGACAGTTGGGACCACTACTACTGCCACCACAGAGGTCCTGTGCTTTGTGCCACCACAGAGGTCCTGTGCTTTGTACCACCACTGCTGCTGCTCCTGGATACTGTCTCTGGATGCTGAGTGTGGCACTGGCCCCGCAGCCACTGACCCTGGAAACTGCAGCTCGAATGATGCTGTTAACATCAAAAGAATTCTCCATTCAACGTGTTTTCCTACTTCCCTTGCTTTATCTGACTGGCAGAGCCTGTTAGTATTCCATTCCTTGCCAAGAGAGGGAGAAGTAGTAAGGGTTGCAAAAACAGGAGGTAGACTTTTTGGCTTCATAGGGAGAGGCTGGACATAAAAAGTGGAATCAGATGCTGGACAACAAAATTATCGACAGAGGTGCAATCTATACTTCATTCACTCAGGCTGTGCAACATTCTCCAGAGAAGACCTGTTCCTTTTGCCTCTTTAAAAAAGCTGTTCTCAACACTTTCTATTTTCTAATAAAGGTGTATCTATCTACTTCTGGTCTAAAGTTACCTCCTCTGTGAAGCATTTGGCTGGTACCTCCAGGTGGAGCTAGTGCTTCTTTTGTTTGTGGTCACCACAATTAAATGCAGCATTTCTCACAGAATGTTGTAATTGTGATGTCATTTCACAATTTATTTCCCATCTCAATAGTGAATTCCTCTTGGCAGGGACTATGTCTTTTATCCCCTCCTTCAGAGCCAGGCATCATGCCTGAGAAAAAAATATGTCCTCAGTAAAGTTTGTTGAATAATTTCTGTGGTTTCCCCTAGGGAGAATGCTTAGGGATCTTTAGAGATTCCTACAAGACACTAACCTCTGCTGTCAGTAGTAGAGGCACCATCTTTCTTTTGTCCAGTAGGGTATTGACTGTTCCCAGAACTTTACGAGACAGTTGGAAGTTGGAAGCTGCTCCTGGCGTGAACTTTGTCCAGAGCCTCATAACCAGTACCTTTCAATGACATTCTCAGTTCTAACATTTATTAAGTGTGGTCTTTGGCATGTTGCTAAGGTTACATATATATCAAAGCTTTTGTGCCATTGTTTTATTGTCTAAACTTGTGATAATCTGGGTAGTATATCAAGCTTGTGAAAAGTTTTTTTATTATTTTACAGATGAAGGTTAAAGCAATTTCAAAAGTATTCAAATCCTGATGGGTAATACTCATATGCACTAAAATTTATATGGCCCTTCTTGTGTTTTGAGACAGTAGAGAACCAATTGTCTAATTAGATTTCAGATTGTAAATGATATAAAAATTTTTTAACTCTTTAACATTGCACAATATGTCAGTACAATACAAACTTTGATAATTTTCAGTATGTATCATAGTTATTAAATTTCTAAAGGCAATAAATTTTATGCTAAGTATTAAATTTTTGATCAATAACATAATAGAAGATAGCATTCTTAATAGTATTAAAATTAACTGAGAGGTAACAAAGACCATTGGTGAATAATGTTTATTTGTTTTATGGGTGAGATTTTCTTGCTTGGCATTTACTTAGATGCTGGCAAAAAAAGCAATATGATTCTTCAACAAACATCATTGTCAATTATCAACTGGATGCTTGTTGGAGACAGAGAGAATTATTGTTCCTCAGGCATTTGAGAGACAGTAGTCAAAAAACATGGTAATCATTCCACCAACATACACCAGATCAAACTGAAATAGCTAACTTTGGAAAAAGAAATGATACAATAGTTGAAATGGGAAAATTGCATGAGAAATAAATATGTATGAATTCAAGCAGGAATGTAATTATTCTATTCTTGTAAGAGTCAGTGATATATTATTTTTCTACATATGTAAACTTACTGTTTCATTGCCTAAGTTACACCTTTCACCAGTGTGCCTGGGAAGCTTTGGCACTCCAGCAGACCTCAGAAATTTATTCTGACAAAAAATTTTAACCCAGATTTTGAAGAAATGTTTATTTCCATCTAGTCTTGCTTGGGTTCTGTCATTACATATTCTACTAGTGTAGGTTGCACAGCATTTTTATGAACCTATTAAAAAGTATTGTTTGTCTTTCACTACTTCTATCTGGGACTATCATAAGCCTTCCTCTTGAATCAGCCTATTGCCTTTTCACAGATTTACACAGAAAAGTGTGTCGTAAAAGCCCAGGCTTAATGTTAATAATGTTAATATGTGACTTTATTTCTTCTTTATTTCTTGCAACGTCTGTGTTACATATTTTTAAATAAAAAACTCAATTTTAACTAAAATTAAATCAAATTTATTTCCTTAAGACAGTATGAACAACTCAGAAACAACGTTGAAATTTGGAGGTCTTAATCTCATGGGTTTTATTCTTTTTTTTCTTTTTTCTATTTTTTTTTAGAAAAATAAAGCATTAACACCTCTCTCCCTGGACAGGAAGTAGGGTGAGGAGGAAGAGGGAGCATATATCCTGCATCTTTACCGATGTATTACAAAACAGCTTTTCAGAGTAAATGAACAGCCTAAATGTGTTTATTCTTATAAGAGGAGGGAAATAAAACTACTGAAGAAAGTTACTTTAAGTTACAGGAACTTATGAGGAAAATGTGGTAAAAATAGCAGGGCCTCCTTATGTTTCTCAAAGACATCGAGACAGGTACCTTCTCTCAAAGATCATCACTAATAGTCATTCTAATTCTAATGACTTTCATTCTAATGACTCTATTCCAGAGCAGTAAGCAATTAGTAAAGAGTTTTTATTAGTTCTGAGCCCTTCAGAATTTAAACACAAAATGAAAAAATTTTCTCATTGATGCAATATTTATCCAGGTTAAATGAAGCAACTTATTCATCTATTTATTAAACCCTGGGAGGGTAGAGAACATCTGGGTTGCCTCTGAGCAACTGCTGAACTGATAGAGCAGATTCTACAACTCTCATATTTCTAATTGTCCTAACCCTAAGTATTTGGTTATTGTTGCTATCATTGAAATTAGAAAAAATATATATATTGAGTCACTTCATTTCTACTGTAATTGTAATTAGCTATGCTTAGAAATAATGTGCTTGCCCATGCCCAGACCAAAGAATAATCTTTCAAATACACGGCAGTGGGCTAGAAAATGATGGTGGGGATGAACATTCCTCTCATATATATGACAACCATTCAGGAAGTATTAACACTCAGAAAAGTGTCAAGTTATAATTTAACCCATTAGATAATAAAATGGGACCAAGAGAAAATTAAGTCAATAGTTTCAATAACTATTGAAAACCTACTTTGTATAAAACATTAGTATAACACAAAAATTAATAACAAAACACCCACTCTCAAAGAGTTTGTGAACTAGTAGAAGAGAAAAGAAAGAGAAAGAGCAGACATTCAATACATACATACATACATACATACATACATACATACATAATATTATAAAACAAATAACTTTTCCACTTGAGATATAAGCAAAGAACTGTTTTTTCCAACTTGAAGTATTAGAAGGTCACTGAAGGCTTGGATATGAGTGTGAAATAAATCTGAATTCATTGTTATTTTGTCCCTTATACAGTCTTCTCAAAGTTAAATGGATTCCTTTAATAAGGCAGTGGTGTTACGGAACTAATGCTACTCTCAGTATTCTTGATTATTGAATATAGAATAATACAGATGGTGGATTATTCAGGATTTTTTTTCCTTTGGCTTTCACCAAGAGAACCAGTTCATTGCTCATTAAAACCTCCTGCAAGTGACAAAGAAGTGAGGGGATGGAGATGAAATTCATTTTGAAACTTGTTAGAAGCATTGGTGAAAGGTTTGGTAGAGTTGTAGAAACAATTTCTTTATATTTTCTTTTTCTTTCAAAGAAACCTTGTTTTCCATCAATGAGATTTATATGGTGACTAGAAAATGGTACGTGTGCTTCAACTTTCTGGATAAAGAAGTTCTTCAAATAAGTACTTCAAGAAAAAAAATCAAAATTTTCTCCCATTTCATATCAAATATTAATTTATATTTTTTCTTTTAAATTGATTACATAACCAAAAACAAATAAAAAAAATGAGTAAAATATTT
Organism: Pteropus medius; assembly: GCF_902729225.1. Lineage (NCBI taxonomy): Eukaryota > Metazoa > Chordata > Mammalia > Chiroptera > Pteropodidae > Pteropus > Pteropus medius. The sequence goes on from NW_024354500.1 coordinate 11,120,441, forward strand.
CTCAACTAACAGAACACATTAGTATTTGCACAGGTAGCAGATGTATTTTCATGTGTAAATGCCTGTTTTTATGTTAAAATTGATGAACACTAACTTTACTAATGAATCAAGTAGATATGAACAACAAAAAGTCTGAAATTAATTTTTGAAAAAAAACCAAAATGACTTCAGAATAGTTCTTATTATCAAGAAAAGAGTGTGAACTAAAATAATAAAATCTGTGGTGAAGCTCCAGATTTTGATTGGTATTTATCGGCCTTCTGCCAGCCATCACACACACACCCATATTCACTGCATGTAAAGAGAATGCTTTCAGATAGGAGCAGGCTGTATGAACAGTATAGGGGCTTCAGTATGGAGATTTCCAGAACTTGAGAGCTGCTGAAAGATTAAAAAGTAAATCAGTAAGATAGAAATGACTCAAAAAAGAGGATAGAAGTGAGGGGAGGGACAATTATATTGACGTTAGTTAAGGCAAAGCTTTGATTGTTTAAATAGTCCACAAAAAAGGATTCCTCTACTTAGTCAAAGAGTTGTGTTTTTATTATTTTTAAGTCTTTTTGATAACCGTGATGCCTCTGGGGCTCCAAGGGACATAAAATGCCTTTTTATACTCATTGGAAAAATGGAACAAATAATAGTGGTGAAAATAATTGGTATTAGATCATTGTTTACTACATATACTATATGATATGCTCCATAAATAACAACACAATAGTTAACATGTATAGAGCATTATGACATACAGTCATCATTCAAAATCTTTACATATTTTAATTCATTTATTCCTCAAAACACTATGGTGTAAATGCTATGTTGTATCTATTGAATCAATGAGGAATTTGGGATGGATGGTGTCACATTCCAATCTAAACTTCTTGTATAAGTCAAATATAATTTCTCTCAACCAGGCCCTCATCCTGCAGGGGTTCCTTTGCCCACTGGTGGCTCATTTGACTGGCCAGCCCCAGAACTGTTGAGAAGCCGCACAGGCAAGCACAGGTGCTGGTAACATTGGACTTCAGGTTCAATGGAAAGAATTTTGATTGTCCAATGTCAACTCGTGTGCCACAGTATTTTTTTATCCCCATTGTTTTTTAATTGTGGTAACATATACATAACGTAAAATTTACTATCTTTACCATTTTAAGTGTATGATTGAATGTGTTAAGTACATTCACATTGTTGTGTAACCAATCCCCAGAATTCTTTTCAAACCTTGCAAAACTCAAACTCTATACCCATTAAATAACCCACAGATCCACCATTTTCTATCTCAATGAATTTGACCACTCTAGATACCTTATATAATTGAAATCACACAGTATTTGTCTTTTCATGACTCACTTGTATTATGTGCTACAGAATTTTTGAAAATGTAAAAAACTATGCTAATGCCAAGATATTAACAATCCTTTTATAAGGAGGATTTTTATTAGTATTACAAAAAGGGGCAATGAAAACTGATAATTCGTGTTTTTTTAAACCCAAATGCAAGTTATTTTAACATACTTTTTTTTTTGCATTTCTAATAATTTACCTAGAGCAAAAAAATCAACACATGCTACCTAAGACATACCGATAGTAGAAATTTCAAATAAAATATATTATTATCAATAATATATTTAATACATTTTTCATTGTTGGTTTTTCAGATGCAAAGTTTCTGAGGCACAGTTTACTATGCTTTATAAAGTATATGATGTGTTCACTGAGAAATGTATTCCTAGGTACTTCTAAGTTTTAATTTTATTTATTTCCTTTCTTTATTTTTGTCAGTTATAGACCCCACAAACCCAGATGAAATTAAATATTATATATTTCCAAGACAAGTAGTCATCAATAGTTTGCATTTGAAATTTTATTCTTAAACTAAAAATTGAGAGCACCAAAGTCAAATAATATCCTGATGTTTTTGTAACCTATCAGATAATTTTACTCTTAAAAACTATTTTTCTTCCATTACAAATGACATTAACTAGATTATGGTTTTTGAAATGCCTTCTCAGAAAGTTGCAGTTCAAATTTCAAACTTCTTTTCAATAAAGCTCAAATTTTCTCTTCTACATTGTCCTTTCATGACCTCTGATGGTGAAAGTGTAAACTGACATTACAAATACCGAAAGAAATGCCTCTAGTTCCATTTACCTTTTTATTGAAGAACCTCTCCCTTCTTTTCATACTGATTTACCTTGAGAAAGTAATGGAACCAACTATTCAACAATATAGAAAAAATGTTAGACATCTTCATACTCCTTTAAAACACACAAAAAGCCCTCTTATTCAGTCTGTAAATCTCTATATATGTTAAATATATGTGTGCACTTTATATAGCAGAATGAACATTTTGATGATATAGCAATTTGCTACTGTGACTACTAGCTCTCAAATGTAAATTGAAAAAGGAATAAGCTTTGGAAAAGTTGAAACAATTATTTTAATTTAAAAAATCACTCTTTCTAAATCTCTGTACATATGAATAATGAACATAATTGTATATTAAGACTTGAATTATTTGTATGTATGTATATATATGTATTATTTCCACTTAGGTAATAAGATTACTGTCTCAGCCTGAGTTCCTCCCAAAAAAGACTTCTTCACAGGTAATTTATCTAGGAATATGACGCTAGAGAGCAGGAATAATGAAAAGGGGAATAAAAACAAAGAAGAAAAAGCTGAAATAAGAATGCTAAAATGGCTATGGCTATGGCCAACTTGTGCTGGCTACCATAGGCCTTCTGAGAAGCCTTAATGAAATCCATGAAATAGAAAGGAGAAGGATTTTTCCCTGGTCTTCAATCCCCTATGGGTGTACGTGGCCCCTTAAATTTTGACTGCTGCATAAACACTTGTAGGTTGCACATGTGTGGCAATTCAGTTGGCATTCCATACTTCTATGCCAGAAAAGTTCCAGGGGAGGAAGCAAGGGGCTTTTTCCAAAGAGAATTTAAATGATCATATTTGCCAGATAAGTAGTCCTATGAAATGTATTGATCTCTTCAAATTAGGAAAATATATCTGACATGGCAGCTGAAATTGGTGTTAGAACTTCATTACATTTAATGTAGTTCATTGTCAACCAAGATCTACTTTTTTTTTTTTTTTTTTTGCAGGAGCCAAACAGATCGAAGAGTAATATGCAGGGTTCACCACCCCTGCATCCTTTAAGTCTTCAAATGGTAATGCTAATCTCTGTCATTCCTCCCAAGAATTGTTTCTTCCTACCATAACCGCTCCACAAATCAGGGAACCAACATAAGAGTTTTTCCAATTACGAAGTATGTTTCAGAATTATATATATCCTAATTATTCATTTGAGGACTGGGAAGACAATCACAAGGTGGGCCACAGACCCATCATACCCTCTGTGAGCTTGAACTCTTTTACCTGGCCTCCAAATGCCCTTACTCTAACTGGAGGACAATGATGGTATTTCAGGTCCCCTGGCATCAGTGTCAGCTTGTGCCCTTTATCCAACAGTTCTGGAAAAGTCTAATATCTTTCTTTCTAATTTTCAGCTAGCCTCCATATGTCCCTAATATAACTTGAGGATCATGGTGGCTTTTCTGTTCCTCTGGTATTAGTGTCTGCTTATACCCCTTATCTAAAGTTCCCCCAAAAGTCTAACCTTCTTTCTTTGATGTAATGTTACTCTGGGAAATGGCAATAGAGCCCTCTGTGGAAGGATGGGAAGAATGTTTATAATTATTCTTGTGATATTACAGTCTTTTGCACCTAGCCTCCCTTTTAACCAACGAGATGTAGGTGTGCGAAATTATATAAATCTAAAACTTGGATTTTCCATTGTGACAGCCAATGATAATATTCTGCTTACTGGATCTTTTTATTTTTGTTATTATTTTTTTGTTATACACACATATACATGTCAAGTAATCACTCAATCAACTGTCCATGTGTCACATCCCTCAAAATGTTGTGATTTATTAGCCATTGCCACAGATTCCTGCAGGTCAAGGCAACCTGATTGCTACTATAGACTTCTACCAATTTCAGTAATTACATCCATCTTGTCTCTGACAATTCAGTATTGACTAGTTCCATAGCAACATCTACTCCTAACCCTGACCTGTGGAGGACAGCCATCACCAAATTTTTTCAAAGGTGTCAATGCCTCCTCACCAGTGAATTCCTTATTGCCTTACTGAAGAGAATGTCCTATGAATCTTCCCAGGGAAAAAAGTCAGGTGCTAGGTTCCAGATATCACATAACAAATCCACTCTAATATTCTCATGTCCACGAGCCTACTGACATCTTTCTTTATATTATGCCAAAGCAATTTCAATATCTCTACCTAATTTTTTCTATTGGCCATTATCACATCCAGCCTTCAAGGAAACATCTCAGTAGCGTATTAGGACCAGCTCCAGGTGTTCTTGCTAGGATATTGAACACCCTTCATGAGTGAGTGTTCCTATGTCAATAAATTCTTCTCTATGCAGCCTTATTTTATCTCTCCTACTAGTTCAACATCTTGAGATTGATTCCTACATGTGTTCCCCATGGTTCCTTTTAGTATATAACTGTGAGACTTGTGATTACTGTAAATCATTTCCTCCTGGAGCAAGGATTACATTTCCCTGCTCAGATGTCCGAGATCTGATCCCAGTTACTGACATGAAGTGGTGGTGGCAGGGCTGGATCCTGAGGACAAGCATCATCTTGTGAGTTACCTTCCTCACACTAGGGCCTCTAAGTCTGTAGGATCTCCAGGCAATAGGAGGATGCTCTCTTTTAGCAAGGAGAATAGAACTGCTTCTGCCAGTGTGGAGAGTTCGGAGAAATCTGAGAGTGATCCCCACTCATCTACTCAAATGCTAATATTCCAGATTTCAAGATTACATTGTTTTCTACCAGGGCCCTAACTCAGTGCACCCAAAGAAGCTGTGCCTTCAGTCTCCTTTGTAGCTATGCTATCTTTGTAATTTGATCCTGAGCCTGATTTTCACCACAGACTCTCCTGAAGCTGCAGGAAATGTTAATCTCATATAATGGTGAGTGTATGAGTCAACCCTTCATCTTCCACCAGCACCTCTACCCCGTTCCTCTACCCAATCAACCTCATATGAGAATCTTAGTAGCTGCGTGACACCTGTTACCATCACTTCATTTCCCGTTAACAGTGAGATCTTCATTGCTATCTGACTGGTGGGTTTTCCAGTTCCCAAATCTCATTCTAATGGTTGGCTTTCTAGAGCTAATCCTGATACTAGCTATTTTTCCCACAGTTTCCCTGAAGTCAGACATGAGACATAGATCTACATGACAACAGTTTACTTGAGGATGGGTTGCCAAGTGGCAAAAGTGATGAATAGGAGAATGACAGAGAGAAGGATGAAAAGCCAATACAGGAATGTATTATCAAGTTGGCTACTGCTGTGAACAACTGGTTCTGGATCACATAGGACATTCTGAAAAGTCTTATGAAATGTGTATCGATACTGTCCTCCCAAGGATTGAAAAGGGGGATCATTTATTTATCAGTTCCAACTTCGTTTGATAAAGGATAAGCCCATAAAGGTTAAGTCTCCACATTTCCAGCTTATAAGTGTTGAGTGCTGAATGGATTCCCTCAAGGATCAGAGAAGCCCCAGGATCAGAGAGTAAGAGGTCTACAGGGCAGGCTCACTGCAAGCACATAGCCGAGTTACACCTGTGTGAAGCTGGTCAAAGACTAAGTGGAAGAGGTCCAAGCAGTTGTAGCTAGAGTAAAAGATGAGGCCAAGAAGATCCGAGGCTAATGCATATATATATGTGTATATTCATGTAAAGGAAATGTGATTTGCAAGAAGCTTACTAGTAGCGATGGGTGGAAAAGGAGCCTAGTGGGCTATAGAATTGGAACCTATCATTATCTTGTACCTACACCAAACAAACCACAAATGGAATTGAATTGATTTGTAGACTACAAAGATTAAGCGAAATAATGCATGTGAAGCTCCTATCAACTTAGTGCTCAATAAATAGTAGCTTTAACAAACCTCTATTATTCAACTCTATCGTAGGGCACAGCTCTTGGTATGTACATATTTGTATTACAATAAACACATGCTGAATTAGAAATTCAGGCTGGAGATGATGATGTCCTTATGTTTGCCACCAGTAATCCTTTCAATTGCAGTCGGTTTTACTTTCAGTATCCTAAATGCTGTCCTCTAAAACTCCAACTTGTGTTCTTTTTTTAGAGGAAGAAATAGCAAAAGTAAAATAAAATGAAAATCCAAGAAAGTAATTGTAAGATGCCGCTATAGAATGAGGGGGAAGGAGGTATAGCGGGTGGGGTGCTTATGGGTATTTTCAATTTCTTGCCCACTAGATGGAAAAACAGTGTCCCTATCATGACAACAGAGTTCTTTCTCACAGATTTGTTTCTCTCAAATGCCCACACGGGGCTTCGCGCGTGGAGGAAATCCAATACATTAAATGTTTTCAAAACTTCTGCTTGGAAAGCAGAGAGCCAAAAGGACAAGGGTGGGTAAGTTTAGGAAGAGGCGCTAAGAAGCGCGGAAATACAAGAACTAGGGGAGCTAAACTACATTTCCCAGGAAGCCACGGGCTGGGCCTACAACACCCATCATGCCTGTGTTCCTGTTCCTGTGACTAGTACGTGGATCCACTTTTCCAAGGAGCGCAGAGAAAGCCGCGGAATTTCTACTGGTACAGCAGCGACGGCTCTTTACCCAGCAGAGTATCTTGAGCCGCAGCCGTTTCAACTTTCGCTTTTTGAGGCAAGAAGACACTAACCGCTGTCTTGCAGGGCCCATGAGTCTTGCGACCAACCAAATCACGTGACTCCGGAGCCCAGTGGCTTAAGACTGTTACCCTGACAACTGCCGGGGCCCGGGCAGACCTTCCGGCAGAGCGCGGAATTCGGAGGCGAAGGTAGGTGAGGCGTGGACACTTGCTTCCTAGCGGGTTCACCGTTTCCGAGACTCTCTTCAGGCCCGTTCCTCATCTTAGTTTTGGGTCACTCCCCTGGTCCGCCCGAACTCCGCTGCAGTGCTTCTTTGTCTTCCCCCCAACTCTGGAACCCGCGCTTCCTGGAGCCGGGACGCCGCCTAGCCAAGGACCTTTTCGGTGGGATCGGCCTCTGACCAAGAATTTGGGGCCAAAACCTTAACCGCATACACCTTGAACTGATCAGAAATGTTAATGAGGGGAAGAAGGTGTTATTCCGCACGTTGGGCAAAATATTGCTCGAGTCTCCACATCCATCCCCTCTCACCTGCCTCTGCGAAAAGGTGTGGCGTTAGGTGCGTCGAGTTGCAGTCCAGAAGCTGAGGCAGATCTGGAGTTCATTAGGGGGGAGAGAGCTTTGCGTTGCGAGTCTCTTTTTGCATCGTTTTTGTTGGCCTCCCCTCTCTTCAAAAGAAGCAATTCATTGTAATTGATTTGTATACTCCATTAATTTTATTTGAGGTAGATTTTGAGTCTTAATAAATTCCATTTCATTCCATTTGTCCCCGTATCTGAAAACAATCTATTTTGAAAAACAATTAATATGGATTGATAAATAACTAACCGAATGATAATGCAGCACAAACTCTGTTTTGAGCTTTGCACAAAAGAAATGGACTTTTGGATTTGCTAATTTATAATTTTTAAAAGATTTCTTGAGATGACTTGGTTTGTTTAAAGAATGTAAAATTTTAACACACTAATACTATAGGCTTAGGAAATATTGTGGAGGCCACCTTTAATAATTGGATGTTAACAACAAAAATGTGTATTTCTGGATCCTAAAACAAGGCAGACTGTGAAAGCTGCTTTTCTAAATCAGTTTTATGTATGAATTAGAAATCTCTTGTCCAGCTTACTGACCCAAAATTGTACATATATACTAAATTGTGAGAGCAATGTCTGAGGTTTAAGTCTGGTTGTTTTCATGATGTGATGTGGCTTTCCTCAAAAGATGTTTATTATCTCTTGTTACTTAGTGTTTCCAGTGTTGTAAATACTTTGGAATGTTTACTTTGGGAAGTGAAAATTTCTGAGTATGGCTCACTATTCCAAAGACCTGGATGAAGAGTTTGAACAGTTCATGAAAGAGGTAAGTTTATATTTTTAAAAGCTATATTGTAAATTTGTCTCATGAGAAACTCATCTTTCATTTCTGTCTTTCACCTCTAAGATGTAATCAGTCCGTCACCAAGTGCTGTCAACTGCCACATCCTAGTCCAGGACACCAACATCTCATCTGAGCTACTGCAGCAGTTCTCAAGTACTGTCTCAGCATTCCTTCACCACTCTTGCAGCCAACATTATCTGTTACATGAATCAGACTTTGTTCCTCCCCTATGTAAAACATACTCTATTGGCCTCCCATCACCTGTAGATAAAAAGTCCAAACTCCTTCCCTGGATAATTTACTCATGTCTGCCTCACTGATTTTATACCACTCTTCCTCCTCATCCACTTACGCTACAGTGGCCATTTTTCCCCCCAGACACGCCAAGCTCATTTACATTAGGATCTTTGCACTAGCTGTTCCTTCTGCCAATAGTGCTGTTGCCCTATTCTTCACCTGGCTGGAGAGGATCCCATCTTAAATATCACTACTCAGAGAGTTTTTTTTTTCTGGTTCTCCAATAAAAAAGTAACCACCAAGTCACTTCTTAGTATACCATGTATTTAATTCTCTATGTAGCACTTAGCACCATTTGTTGTTTTACTTATATAGGTCTGTTTTTTGCCTCCCATTATAAGAATGTATGGTCTGTGATGTGATGGCTATATGTTCATAGCCAGCAGTACCTAATAGGTGCTTAATATCAGCAGTATTAAGTATACCAGCAGTACCTAATAGGTGCTTAATAAGAGTTTGCCAAATGAATAATAGAGGGTTACACCAACCATATCATATGTATTTATATAAATGGAGAAGCCTAGTAGAGCATTCAGGAGAGTCACATTTTAAAATATTATGCTGACATTCTTGTGCATAAAGGGAATTTGATATATGATGTAGTAGAAAGAATCTCATTTGCATTATCTAATAAGCAAAATATGCCTACTTGGTAGAATTGTTGTAAGGATTTTAAAAAACATCTACCAATCACCAGGATGTATTAGATACTCAGGGTATGAGTCTCACTTCCCATTTGAAAAACTGATTTTTTTATATCAAAGATTTTGAAAATTAAACTTATGGGAAGTATTTTCATTGTAAAAGATAAAAAGCAGTACAGGTCAGTTTTTTCCTTCTACCCCTTATTTACCACCCGTCCAGCACTCCCTCTACCCCTCACTTTCTCCTTTCCTCTTTCCCTCCCTAAGCCCTTCCTGTCATATTTTACCTCCACTCATAAAAGCTTTTATGTTAGAGATTTGGGTAAGGCAGTGTCTCATTTTTAACAATGAAAACTATGATTTTAGAGTCATGCTAACTTCTCTTGTCATTTTGATAAATTATTATTCAAACAGTTTGTTCAAAGATGGTTTACATATCTTTGTTTTTAAGGAGATTAGTGGGACCAGCTTTTCTTTATACAACTTTATTGAGATATCAGATACCATATAGTTTACCCATTTAAAGTATATAAGTCAATGGTTTTTAATATATTCTGAGTCCCAATCACTTTTAGAACATTTTCATCACCTCAGAAAGAAACCCTGTATCCATTAGCAGTTACTCCCTGCCCCAGCCTTAGGAACCACTCATCTACTTCCTATCTCTGAAGATATGCCTATTATAAACATTTCATCGAAATAGAATCATATACTATATGGTTTTTTGTGACTAGTTTCTTCAGTTTAATTTGAATGTTTTAAAGATTCGTTCATGTTGTAGCATATGCCAGTACTCCATTCTTTTTTATAGCTGAATAGTATTCCATTGTCTGGATTTACCACATTTCATTTACCCACTTATCAGTTGATGGACATTGGAATTCTTCCCACTTTTTGGCAATTATGAATCATGCTGCTATGAACAATTGTGTACAAGTTTTTACGTGGAAGTATGTTTTCATTTTTGTGTATTACCTAATAGTAGAAATGCTGGTCATACGGTTACTCTATGTTTGTTTAATCTTTTGAAGAATTGCCAGACCTGTTTTTTGGTTTTTTTTTTGTACCCTTTAACTACCAGCCCCTATTCCTGTTTTCCTCACCCCCAAGGCCAGCACCAGACTTTTCTAAGTGGCTATGCCATTTGACATTCCTTTACCAGCAGTGAATTAACATATTAGGGTTCAATTTATTCATATCCTTGCTAGCACTGTTATTATATGGGGACCAGGTTTTTGTTTTGTTGTTTGGTTTTTAATGAAAGTAATCTGGAAAGCACTGTGGAAGATTGTCAAAAGTGAGACTGCCTACTATGTATTAGACAGTAGGGTAGGCATTCTCCATTTCTTTTTCTGATTCTTGCCACAACCCTGCAAGGTCAGTGCGACTATGACTATTTTTAACAGATGAATAAACTAAAAAGAGGAGTAATTTTCCTTAAACAACAGAACTATTATATTTCAAAGTGGAAATTTGAACTCAGACCTATCAGACCTGCAAAACCTATACTCCTTCTTTCATACTCTTACATGGCCATGGGGTTTAGTTGCAGACTGAGTCTCTGATGTAGGGAGAAGAAAGAAAAAGAACATTTCAAGGTGATAGTGAAGTTTAGAGCCTGAATGGAAGCTGACACAACTAAAATCCAGATGAGATAAAGAATGTTTTTTTTCTTCCCTTACTGCCTAGTTGTCAGGAAGGCAGTGAGTTCTTTTTGAACATTTTGAGTTGACATTCTTTCAAGTCATTGAGGTAGAGTTGTTTGATTGGTAGGTGGAAATGTGTGTTGTCATCTTGGAAGTTTAAAAGGTCACTCTGGTAGCAGTGTCCTAGTTGGGGAACTACACAATGTAGTGGAAAGTGGACAGATTTTAGAGACTTCAGTTTGAATTCTGTCCTGATTAAGTTGCTTGATCAAGTTTTCTTTGTTTCTTTATTGTTATTGTTGATGTTTTTCTCCCTAGTTAGTGTACTTGTTTAATTATGGGTATGAAATTGGTGTTCAGAGACATATGCTTGATTTTTAAATTATTTTGGCCACATATGTCTACAAATATGAGTTTATACATTGTTGCTGAGAATATTGTTTATATATGATAGCTGAACTATGAGACGACCAAAACCAGCATTTTTAGTGATGAATCTGGGATCTTCAAATTTAAAATTCAGTATCATATCTGATGCAGCTTTCAGATGATTCTTTTGAAAATTCAAACAAAACGCCTGGACAACCTAAAAAAGAAGTGAAAAAGAAAGATACACTGCCATGGTGGATAACTGAAGATGATTTTGAAGATGGTGGTAAATATTGCTTATATTTCATTTCAAATTGTTTGACCACAAGGGGTCAGTCAAAGACTTTTAATCCTGTATTTTGTTACTGTACTATAAATATATAAGGAAAATAATACTAATAGTATGAATTTTTGAGGTTTAAATTGACTTTCCTATTACTTCACTTTATTATAGAGTATATAATTGAGACTTTCTGCATTAGGTTATTTTATATTGAGATAATTTTTATTTAATCAAATTAAGGTGATGAATAATATAGATATATTTATATAATCATGTTTAATGGTAAATTGACTTAAGGTGATTTAATAAAATAGTCTGAAATATATCAATGTCATTGCATGGAGAAGATTTTAACAAATCTATAGATTTTGGTATCGATGTGTTAATAACAGTAGTAAAATAATTTACTGCCTTCATGATAGAGAACTCATTATTGATCTGCCTAGCATATGTGTATACCTTTCTCAGAACTATTCCTTATCAAATCATTACAAATGGAAAATACTCTCTGGAGTGTTTTCAGCAAACTGGACATGATGCTGCTGTATCTGTAAGGAACCCCAGACTACTTCTATGTTCACACTGTTTGTAGATCGTTAAGCACCACTTTATAAACTGAAGAGATTTCTGTGTCTTCCATAAGGGAAGAATTTACTCTTGGCTTTTGTTTTTTCCTATAAAATTGAGCTCCAATTCCTTAATGTGACAGTTAAGGCTCTGTATAATCTGACTAGAATCCTCCTTTCTAGCCTCGTATGCTCCAGCCACACTCAGTTATTCCTTATCTTCTGGCAGCACCATTGGCTCCATGCCTCTGTACATTACCTCATGCTTTCTTACCACTAAAATGCCTTTCCTCTCATCCTTCTTGTTCTGTAAAGCTTGGCATTTCCTCTTTTTTGCAGTTCTACCCGAACTCTTTTAGCTCCCTTGTTAACACAACTATTTTTTTCCTTTGTTTCCATGGCAGAACACCACAATAGCACTTATACATCATGTTGATATTCATAAGCCATAGGGCTACTCCCGAGATTGGGAGCTTTGTGAGGGCAGGAAGCACTTTCTTTTTTTTTATATCCTCTGATCCTCAATAGTAAATAATAAATGTGTTCAACAAGTGAATGTTAGAGTGAATTTGGTAATCACTTCTCTGTTCTTCTTAATAGTGTACAATAAGGAATTGCCTTATTGAAAATTTCTGTGTATTTTTTTATAAATCACTCAACCATGCAATAATGCTAACGTTTGCATGTGAAGAATTCTTTGTTATTAAATGATGAAGTACTATTGGAATTGTTGACAAAGATTTTAGATTTAATGAGCATTAAAGCCTCTGTTCTAGAAAGTAATTAGAGATGGAATGTGCAGACTCACCCCAAAGAGAAAAAATAGGTCCTAGACCAGCACTTGAATGTAACCTGACTAAAAGTAATAATTTTTTAAAAATAATTTTCATTCAGAAGTGGATTTGATTAGTAAAAGATGCAAAGTAGGATACTGGATACTTAGGAAACAAACTTCGACTGTGCCCCTTTAAACATAAGGGAGAGGGTTTCTCTTTCCAAGGACATAACCTGGCTGCTGGTTCAGTCACAAACTTTTATTGAGTTTATGTTGTGTTCTAAGTACTGGGCACTAGTATACAAAGAAAAGATATGATACCTGTTATCAAGAGTATAGAAGCTTCTGAGGGAGAAGTGAACACCCTCTTGAGAGGAACACATTACCAGTCTTAGACAGACACCATTAAACATCAACGTTGAGCAACTCCAGCCTTATAATTTGCTTTTTCTTTCAGTTGCTATAAAGATAAAATGTTCTGCCTGAGGGTGAAACTATCTAATCCTCCCGCTGGTTATACTCTTCATAATAATTAACAAAATTGGATTTTGGTTTCAGTTACAGTAGTCTCTTCTGAGCTCAGTTAGTTGGGGTCACATCCCCGAGTCCAACTTTGGAGCCAGATGAGACCCTGGACAGACACCCCACAGCATCCAACCTTGGCATTCACTTTTTCCTTTGAAATGTTGTAGATATCTCTCTTGATTTTCTGCAGCTGTGGAAGTTATCTGATCTATAAAGCCATTATTCACACAAAGCCATAAAATAGATTCTGAACCCTTTCTAAGAGGATGCTGATTAGGAAATTGAAGTCAGAATTTGTGACTTCTTAATAAGGCTTCTTTCTAAGCAAAAGTGATATTTTACTAATCTTAATGTTTATTTCACATAACTTTTTATTCTCTTCTTATACCAGTTTTTTTTTTCCTACAATAAATATGTACTAGGATAAAGAAATTTTGATATCAAATAACTTTTTTAATGTTTTATGGAATAAAGAGCAAACCCTACCCCTGGCCCATGAGGATGAACATGATCTGACCATAGATTCCTGCTCTGGGCTTAGACTTGCCCTCACTCTCTAAGCCTACCTTCCCTGACCTTTCTGCATCCTCAGATGTGGCCTGTCCCTCTCAGTGTGGACCTCTGCTTCCCACTGCCTTGAATTGTCTCCTTTTTAGTACGTAGTTATTTCCTGCTCTTCCTTCACATAGGGCAGAAGACATTCTTTAAACTGTGGCATGTTACACTGAATTAAGTACTGTGCTTCAAAATAATTTTTAAAAATCTTGTCTCTTATTGTCCTCATTATGCAAAATTTTGAAATATTCTAAGTAATTAAATATACTGTAAACAAATAGAATTATACTTTTTATTTTGTGAATTTTAGGTCTGATGGATTTTTATTTAATGGACTAGATTTATTTTGTAGCAACTGTCCACAAAATTAATATAATAGTGTTACTGTGTTGGCATAGTGGTCAAAATAATTTTCTGAGCACAAATAACCAAATGTATTAAATCTCATCCCTAGGACTGCTTGGAACAAATGTAAGCTATTTGAAAACAAAGAAGACTTCCCAGCCTATTATGGAAATAGAAGAGGAATCTGCTGAAAGGATTCAGTTTCTCAAGAGCAGTGGAACCTCTCTTATAAGTATTGACAGCTTAGAAACAAATGGTAAGAAATGTGAGGCATATGAGTTGACAGATAAATTACTATGCTTATAATCAGAATTTTTACACAAATTAACTCCCAACTATCTTAGAGCTTACTTTATGAAGCACATAGATTTACTGTCTTCCTAGAAGGTTTAGAATTACACTTCTAGAGAAGCCTTGTAACCTTGCATATTGATTATGAATATAACTATGTTGATGGGTGAAAGATTAAAGTATGTTTTAATTTTTTTTAATTTTACTATATAATGTCAGTAAATTGGTCATTAAAATTTTACCAGTCTTCTATATGTTAATGTATTTGTGCTTTCATTTAGAGATAGTAGTTTCTGAGCTCAACCATAGTGTTCTCGGTTTGGGATTGGACACATTTGAAGAACAAGAGGAAAAAGAGCAATTTTTTGCCAGACTTGAGAAAGGTTTAACATCTTCCATTGATTATTCAAGATTGAATAAGGAATTGGATTCTAATGACTCCACACACTTTAAAGCTTTACATAGGTAATGTAAATATAATATTTTAAACTAATCATTAAATGATTTTTGTGTTTTTCTCTATTTTTAGAAAGCTGGTATATACCTGGATTTAAATAGGTAAATGTTAGAGCAGACAAAAGTAAAATCTCATTTTTAACTCTATTCCTCTATTCTCTGTTCATTATGTTGGTCAGGGTTTTTCTTCTATATGAATGGAATATATTGCATTCGAGAGCTCACTCTGACTCCAGAAATCTGAAATTTCATGTCCGTGACACTGTTGAGACTAATAGCACATTGCCAAAAAGACCTTACTAGGAAAATAATTTATCAAGTGATTTTCCACAGACAAGGTAAATAAGAGAGTGCAGGTAGCTGTTAGAAACTCGGGGAAAAGGAACAGAAACGGAACGGGGAACCAGGGAGCAAAGACAGGTTTCATCTGTGCCCTATCTTTGTGTATATTTTACCCTAATGACTATCAGAAAACCTCATTTATCCTGGAAATCCTACTAGTTGACTGAGCTGGTCCCCTGTAAGCATGGTGGACCTTTAACATTCTCAAGACCTTTGTGAAACCTGATATGTTTAATTTCTTCAGCTTCATTTTTATTTAATTTTTAAGTTATAAATGGAAATCAGATTATAATTTTAAGATTTTAAGTACATCATACTGTAATTATATTAAGGGTCAGGAGAATCATAACTTCTGGCTATTACAGTGTCTTGTCTTCTCAAGATGTTTAGTTTCTAATAGGGGGTGGACAAAGCAGTGACTGTCATAAACTGTATAGGGTCTGAGGTTTTTACCCTATTTGGAAGCTAACAAGTTAGCCTTCCAGTTTTATGGATGCTGACAGTAGATACAAAATTTCTGGGTCAGAATCAAAGGACTTTATTTCTCACAACAGAAGCAGTACTCGGGTATGAGGTTCATTTGCCTTAATTGCTGCACAAGGCCCATGGAGGTCTGTGATGGCTGTTTGCGCATTTGGTGGGTTGCTGTACAAGAGAGGATCATTGGACCTGGGGAATCTATTGCTTGTATAGTAAAGGAGAAACAAGCCAGCTCTTTGGCCAGAAATATTGCTTCATCTCTCAAGGTTACTCACTACAAATACAAGCCTGAGAAGTGGCCCAAGAAAGTGGGGTCCGTGCCTTGCGTTCTTGGCATCCCTATGCAGGGACACTTGGGGCCTATGGTGATTGCTTCTCCTACCAGTGACAACAGATAAAGTATTCACAGGTTTGTTGGTCACAAGTTTTTTCCCCTTTGCAATATTTAATTTTTTTCTGATTTCTTAACAATATTCTTATCTACTGTTTCTGCTCCAAAATAGACTAGTCAGAGTACAGCATAGTATTGACTATGCAATATTGTTTGCTGCTGCTGTTATTTTTATGGTTTTATATATATATATATTTTGATTTGCTAACAATCTCACTAAAAACAGGGTTGGCAGACTGAAAAAGGAAGAACTGATACCTGGGTTTGAAAGAAAGCAGTATCTGAACTAATAAATATAATTCAAACTCGCTCAAGGTTCTTTATCTCCTTGCTGAGTTTTTCTTGATTTAACACTCCTTTTCAACTCCTATTTCAAGATTAAAATGCTTATTAGCATGTAAATGCTAACCCTGGCATTTTTTTCTGGCTTCCATGTAGGCTTCACTGGTTCTCATAGCTTGTGGTCAATTTCTGATCTTTAGGGTAGAAAGGATATCTGGATCCTAAGACATGTAAATGCACATATTTATGTGTAGAATTGTGTATGTGTATAAATTTTAAAAATATGGCATTTTGTTCCTTTGTATTTTGGCAGCTGTAATTAAGCTTTAAGAAACCTTTTTTCTTTACAGACCCCACATTTTGCACTTTCAATAGAACAAGAGTACTTGAGAAGAAGTATATAATAATAGAGATTTTAAAAGATATAGGATTTCATGAAAATGTATTATTAACATGTAATACTAAATTAAGTAAATATTTTTTCAGTAATCAAGCTAATGTAGAACTAACTGAAGATAAACATGAGAATGAATCGAAACATGAAGAATTGGCAGGTAATTTCATTGGTTTTAAAATTAACGGTATTTGAAAAGATAATATAGTTTTTAATAAAGATATTGAGAATAGAAAAATAATTAAAAGGAAAATCATATTGTCTTGGAAAGAGCTATGAATGGGTAGAGCGAATTGCCTGTTACAGTCTGAGCTACCAAATTTTTAAAAGTACACTGCTGCCTTATTTTTTGAGAGTGAGCAGAGAACAAGTCGGGAAGATAGAAAAAAGGATTTTTGTTGTAGGACCAGGGAAATCTGTGGAGCCAAGACGAATACCTCCAAAGCATGATTGGGGAGGTATATCTTCTTCCATTTTTTGATTTATAATGTGTCTTTTCACATTTAAAGTGGTTTTCTTATAGATAGCATATAGCCGAGTTTGGCTTTTTTATCCGTCTGAAAATCTCTGACTTTGAAGTGTCTCTGCCCTTTACAAAAATATAATTTTTGGAATGCTTATTTACTGGTTTGCCATTTGTTTTTTTACCTTTCCATTTTGTTGTTATGCGTTGCTCCTGCACTCTTTTGGATTGAGTATTTATAGCATTTCATTTATTCCTTCTGGTTTGTTATACGTCTTTGCTGTGTTTTTTTCTTTGTTGCCTGTGATTCACAATATGCATCTATATCTTATTGGAGTCTACTTTTAAATAACATACCACTGCTGACAGTTCTACAGCTGAAAGTAGTAGAACCAGGTAGTGAATCCAAGACTTCTGACTCCTGGTCATGATCTTAAGCACTGTGCTACACTACCTGCACTGTTTCTTACACTACTTATTTGCAGTCAAAAGTACTACATCTCCTTCCATTGATTTTAGGTAGTTCCCAAATCCCAAGTGGTAGTCTAAGTTCATCGTCAGACTCTCCCATATCTCCTTTCTCCTTGTTTCTTATCTTAAGCAAGTCCAGTCTCTTAGGTTACTTAAAATTCAATGATTCCCACCTAGCATATTAGAATCGTAATAATTTTTATATTGGTCCTAGAATGATGTCTAATACAAAGTGATTTCTCAGTAACTGTTTTGTGAATTTGTATCTACTGATATTTAGAAAATCTTAGTGTTCTTTTTCATATGGAGGAGAAACAAAGGTGAGATTCTCAGCATCCGAATATAGATATTAACAAAGTTAACTAAGTAACTAGCTTATCTACCTAGGTTACAGTGCCCATGCCGTTCCAACCTTGTATTCCTTATGAACTAAAATGGAAACGTTTCTGTAGGCAAATCTCACTGGAAGCATCTCTCTTTAACTTCCAAGCCCTCTCAAGTTTATTCCCAAACTTCTACTAATAATTACATTCAAGTTGTTCCCTCTATTCTAAGAGAAGACTAAAGGACAGCCTTTCTAAAAACAGACTCCCCGGTACTTCATGCAGACTTTGTCCCATCAGGCTATCCTGTTTCTGAATGTGATCTAATTTTTGAAATACAAATAAGACTGTGTTTCTTTTTAGAATGTTCGATTCTACCCTGAAAAGGTCATTACCTTCTACAGTTTACAGATCTCAGTCAATCTTTTGTGAGGGCTATAAACAAGTTAAAAGTTGATGAATACCTCCTCACCAAATAGTCCCTGCCCTGTCTTTCCCATAAGTAGTCTGATGGCATCCTGTTAATATGGACATATCTTTCCCTCTGCTGTAAAGCCATTGAGTTGTAATTTGGGGCTTTAGCTGAGAATTACCCAGGATCGGGAAACAGGTTGTATAGGGCCAGTATTTCTTAAGGTAGGTGTCAGAGATAGACCTCTCATAACAACTATTTAAGGCTTATAGGAGAGATACCTCCAGAGACCCAAAAAATCAGCTTAAAAAATGAGCAAAGTCCAACCTTTGAAGAGTGTCAAGATTTCACAAAAGTGCTGCCTTTGATAAGTAAGCAATTTGAAATTTTTGTCTTTAAAAAAGAAATATTAAAGTTTGTTTTCAAGTTGATGTAAAATTTTTTGGACAGCTTTAGACATTTTTGGTCAGTTAATATAAAAGATTAAACATTTGAAACTCATAACTAAAGTACAAAAAAAGAAATATACCTAAGACAGTCTTATGAATTGAATTATTACTAAAGCTTTGCAAAAAAAAGAAATCTGTTCTCTAAAGATACCTTTATGAGTAACATTTCAATAAATTATTATTCTGTAGAATTCTGTCTTTGGAAATTAATCTTTTCCTGGAATTTGACTTTTTTGACAATATGATCATTATATTTTTAAAAATTATTTTCAGAAAATTACAGTGATGATTTTGAAGATGATGAAGATACTGATGCACCTATGACCTCTAAAGATAAAGAGACTAATTCTAAAGAAAATCCCAAAGCAGGAAAAATAAATGTACCCAAACAGGTATAATCAGTGATGTATTTGACATTTTGAAATTTTTCATCACCTTAGCTGTTGCTATTTGAAGAACTTGAAATGTGGAGTTCTTTATAGTCTTGCTCATTATTGTACAGTTTTACGTCTCTTAACACTCAGACATTTTCCTAACTCAGGATGTCAGTTTAGTATATGTCTTAATGAAATATCATGGCAATTAATGATTTTCTAAAGGATTTATTTTGACAAGTAATTTAAATTAAGCTTTAGAAGTTGAAAATTAAAATGTCAAATCTAATTTTAAGCAGGTATATTAAATTATACTTTACCTGGTAGGTCTTGTCCTTGTGAATACAATAAATACCCCTCCATGATATGTATGCTAGTAGTAACATTACTGTCTGAGATTTACCTAGCTAGCTGTGATCATGAATTATTCTCTTCACATTTATCATTGCTATACGCTAATGATCTCATTTCTCCATTTTAACCAAAACTAGGTAAGGGTGCTATAACCTATTGCTTGCCTGATGGAACTTATCCGTGAGCTATCTAATAGCAACCAGTAGAACATTACTGTTATATGGGTCTTGATCTGGACACTGTCTCTTTTAGGACTAAATATTTTGAGTATGTGTGAAACTATAAACTCTAAAAAGAAGTAAAGAACACTCTTGGGTATTAATAAATACTCTTAAGAAAATTATTCTTATCTAGTACTTTGTCTTTGAGTATTCGTTTCCCATAGTTTGGGTAGAAAAACAAGATGACGTTAGAATTATACAAAGATTAATGAGATAAATATCCTTAGAAATTTAATCTTACAGTATTTTATGAAAAATTACAATATTTTATGAAAAGTAAGTAGATCAGAAGAAGGCACAATATAAAGGAAAACATGCAGTTTATAAAGAAAAAAATAGCTTGCATAAAAATGTGGAAGCCTCGGAGAGAGTGATCTGGATGAGGATCAAAATGGGAAGGAATAAAGTTCTATTATAACAGGATAATCCTACATACTGCCTATCCAAGTGGAGAATATAGGTAACACTAATTAGAAAATTTATTCTAAAGGAACCTAAAATATTGATGGATTTTAATTTTGTTAAAATTTACCTTTTTGAAACTTTTGTCTCTCAAAATATAGATGAAACAATGAGTGCAAGTTATATTTGCTCATTAATTTTTAACAATAAGGGAAAAATGACTGGTGATGTTATAATAGCAGGACTTGTATGTGAAGTATACATGTTATCCTGGAGTTCAAAAACAATGAATTTTTGAGTAAAGTAGATGATTGGGTGGCATCTAGATACTTTAACAAGGCTTATAAAGGCTTAAATTAATTCCTGATAATTGCCAAGGTTCTGAAGAGACCTTTAGAAGTTCTCTCACTGCTACAATCTCTAGTCTTGTAGAATTATCAGTGAATGAGGATGATAAACCTAGAAAGAACATTTCCTGATCTTTCATAATGGAGTAAAGTTTCCTGGATTTCAAATTTTGTTACTATTTCCATTGTAGTTAATTTACATAACTTTGATTTCAGATGATCATTTTCTTTTAATTTAGGAAGAAGAGAAAACCGGCATGCTGGCTAATGGTAAATATTGTGTATATTCATATATTTTAGTTAGCAAAATGGTTCAGAATTGCATCTAAATAATTCTGAATAAATCATTGTCTTTGTTTTTTAATACCTCTGATGAATTAAAGTTCACAGTTTGTCTTAATAACATGTCCCTTATGCCCATCTTTGTTTTATTTAAGAACATTTGTTTTTTAAAAGCCTAGGAGTGGATGGCTTCATGGGTAAATTCTAACAAACATTCAAAGAAAAATTTTTCTTAAACTCTTTTTTAAACTCTATCAAAATATAGAACAAGGAAGAATACTTCCAAACTCATTCTATGAGGCCAGGGTCACCCTGATGCCAAAACCAAACCTATCTCATAAAAAGAAAACAATCCCATTTAAGATAAAATCCAAAATAACAAATCAAAAGATAAAAACCATATGAACATATTAATAGATGCAGAAAAAGCGTTCAACAAAATCTAGCATGCATTTATGATAAAAACTCTCAGCAAAGTGGGAATAGAGGGAACATAACATAATAAAGGCCATATATGACAGACCTACAGCTAACATCATACTCAATGGGGAAAGGCTAAAAGCATTTTCCTTAGATCAGGAACAAGACAAGGATGCCCACTTTCACCACTACTCTTCAACATTGTATCGGAAATCTTAGCCACAGCAATAAGACAAGAAAGAAATAAAAGGCATCCAAATTGGAAAGGAAGAAGTAAAACTCTCGTTATTTGCCAATGACATGGTACTATATAGAGAGAACCCTAAAGATTCCACCAAAAAACGGTTAGAACTGATGAATGAATTCAGTCAAGTAACAGGTTACAAAATAAATACTCAGAAGTCAGTGGCATTTTTATACACCAATGATGAACTTTCAGAAAGAGAAATTAAGAAAATAGTCCCATTTACAGTTGTGTTGAAACTATAAACTTCCTGGGAATCAAATTAACCAAGAAGGTAGAAGACCTGTTCTCAGAAAATTATAAGTCATTGAAAAAAGAAATTGAAGAAGGTACAAATAAATGGAAGCATATACTATGTTCATGGATAGGAAGAATCAACATCGTTAAAATGGCCATATTACCCAAAGCAATCTATAGATTCAGTGCACTCCCTATCAAAATACCAATGGCATTTTTCAGAGAGATAGAACAAATAATCCTAAAATTTATATGGGGCCATAAAAATACCCCGAATAGCCAAGGCTATCTTGAGAAAGAAGAACAAAGTTGGAAGTATCACACTACCTGATATCAAACTATACTACAAGGCTACAGTAATCAAAACAGTGGTACTGGCATAAAAACAGATATATTGATCAATGGAACAGAATAGAGAGCCCAGAAATAAATCCATACCTATACACTCAATATATGACAAAAAAGGTAAGAATATACCATGGGGTAAAGACAATCTCTTCAATAAATGGTGTTGGGAAAATTGGACAGATACATGCAAAAAAAGCTGGACCATCTTCTTTCACTGTATACATGAATAGACTCAAAATGTATTAAAGACTTAAATGTAAGGCCTGAAATCATAAAACTTCTAGAAGAAAACATAGGCAGTAAACTCTGATATTACTAACAGGAATTTCTTTTCAGATATATCTCCTTGGGCAAGGAAAACGAAAACAAACAAATGGGACTATGTCAAACTAAAAAGTTTTCGTACAGCAAAGAGAACCATCAACAAAACAAAAGACAATCGACTGTTTGGGAGAAGATATTTGCTAATGATACATCTGATAAAGAGTTAATATCCAAAATGTATAAAGAACTTATACAACTCAACAACCAAAAAACAAGCAATCCAATTGAAAAATGGGCAGACGACCTAAGCAGATATTTCTCCAAAGAGGAAATACAGACGGTTAATAAGCATATGTAAAGATGCTCAAGAAGGCTAAGCATCAGATAAATGCAAATTAAAACCACAATGAGATATAACCTCACAGCTGTTAGAATGACTATCATCAATAAATCAAAAAATAACATGTTAGCGAGGATGCAGAGAAAAAGGAACCCTCATACATTGTTGGTAGGATTGCAAATTGGTACAGACGCTATGGAAAACAGTATGGGGGTTTCTCGGAAAACTAAAAATGGATATACCTTTTGACCCAGCAATTGCACTTCTGGGTATTTATTCAAAGAAAACTGAAACAATAATTCGTAAAGATCTGTGCACCCCAATATTCATGGCAGCACAATTTGCAATAGCCAAGATATAGAAGCAACCTAAATGCCCATCAACAGACGATTGAATAAAGAAATTATGGTTCATATATACAATGGAATGTTACTCATCCATTAAAAAATGAAATCCTACCACTTTCAACGACATGGATGGACGTAGAGGTTATTATGCTAAGTGAAATAAGTCAGAGAAAGATAAATACCATATGATTTCACTTAATATGTGGAATCTAAAGAACAAACTAATCTAAAACAGACTACAAATAATAGTGGACAATTTGGTGATGAACAGAGGGGATGAGGGTGGGGACTGGGAGAATGGGGTGAAGGGTTAAAGAAGTACAAAGTGGTAGTTGATAGTTGGTCACGGGGATGGGGAGCACAGCATAGGGAATGCAGTTAGGATTAATATGATGGCTAGGTGAAGGTTCAGGGGAGGGAGGGAGCAATTGGGGGATCATTTTATGAACTATATAGATGTCTAACCATTGTACTGTATACTTGAAAATAAATAAATTTTTTTAAAAATCCGAAAGAATAAAATACTTAGAAATTTAACAAAAGAAGTAAAAGATATGTACACTGAAAACTATAGAACATCGATGAAAGAAATTGAAGCAGACACAAATAAATGGAAAGATTATTACACGTTCATGGATTAGAAGAGTTAATATTATTTTAATGACCATACTACCCAAAGTGAACTATAGATCCAGTGTAATCCCTATCAAAATTCCAATGGAATTTTTCACAGAAAAAAAAAAATCCTAAAATTCATGTGAAAACACAAAAGATCCCAAAGAGCCAGTGCAATCTAGTGAAAAAAGAACAATGCTGGAGGCATCACA
This sequence comes from Pteropus medius, assembly GCF_902729225.1. Classification (NCBI taxonomy): domain Eukaryota; kingdom Metazoa; phylum Chordata; class Mammalia; order Chiroptera; family Pteropodidae; genus Pteropus; species Pteropus medius. The sequence goes on from NW_024354500.1 coordinate 11,144,297, forward strand.
CTTCCTAATTTCAAACTGTTTTACAAAACTAGTAATTGAAACAGTATGGTATTAGTGTTAAAAACAGACATGTAGTTCAATGAAACAGAATAGATAGCTCAGAAGTATATGCAAACTTGGTTGATTTTTGACAAAGTCACCAAGAATACACAAGAAACGATAGTCTCTTCAATAAATGGTGTTTAACATGGATTAAAGACTTAAGCATAAGACCTGAAATTGTAAAACTGCTAGGAGAAAATAAAGAGGGTCATCTCCTTGATGTTGGATTTGGCAATGATTTTTTGGATTTGATACCAAAAAACTAAAAACTTCTGCACGACAAAGGAAACCACCAGCAAAACAAAAGGGCAACCTATGGAATGGGAGAAAATATTTGCAAACCATATATCTGATAAGGGGTTAGTATCTAAAATAAAAAAAGAACTCATACAACTCAATAGCAAAAAATCCAAATAACTCACTTAAAGTGGAAAGGACCTGAATAGACATTTTTCTAAAGAAGATAAGTAAGTGGCCAAGAGGGATATGAAAAAATGCTCAGCTTCAGTAATCATCAGAGAACTACAGTTTAAAACCACAATGAGATATCACCTCACACCTGTTAGGATGACTATTAAAAAGACAAAAGATAAATGCTGGCAAGGATGAAAAAAAGGAAACTTGTGCACTGTTGGTGGGAATATAAACTGGTAACAGCCACTGTAGAAAACAGTATGGAGGTTACTGAAAAAAATTAAAAATAGAACACCTTATTATCCAGCAATTTTTGATATCTATTTCAAAGAGATATCTATAGATATGTATATGTATACATATATATACATATTTGTATATATATTATTCAGGCTTTTTTAAAAAAAAAATCCTGCCATTTGCAACAACATGGATGGACATGGAGGATGTTATGCTAAGTGAAGTAAGGCAGATACAGAAAGACAAATACTGCATGATCTCGCTTATATGTGGAATCTAAAAATGTCAAACTCAAACAGAAGAGTGATCATTACCAGAGGCAGGGGAGTAGGATAGGGGACGATGCTGGCTAAGGGTACAAAATTTTAGTTAATGCAGGATAAATAAGTTCTGCAGACCTAGTGTGCAACAGTATAACTGTAGTTAATAATGTGTACTTCAGAGTTGCTAAGAGGGGAGATCTTAAGTGTTCTCACCACACACAGAAAAGGTAGCTACAAAGTGATGAATATTAATTTGTTGGATTATGATGAATATTTTATAATATATATCAAATTATCAAGTTGTATACTTTAAATAAATATATATAATTCTTAATTGTCAGCTATGCCTCAGTAAAGTTGGAAAATGAATATTTCTTTTGTTATTTTTCTCAGACCCTTTGCCTTTCACATATAAATGTATATTAGACCTGTATATAAGCATAGGTATGTATGCTGATGCACTCCTATTCTCTTGTACCTAAGAAGAAAATCATGCTACTTAGATTATATACTCTTTATATGTAAACATTTATCTTTATTTTTATGCAGATTGAATATGATTAAAATGTTTTCTTAAAGGAAATTTCTCTACATTTCTAATATTTTTTTTCTTTATATTGTTCCAGTGGTGCTGCTTGATTCATTAGACTCTGTGGCAGAAGTCAACTTTGATGAACAGGATAGAGCAACAACTAAGTCAAAGGCCCTGCCGGAAATGACTGATAATGAAATGACAACAGGTAAAAATGTTTGAAAAACTCACTGTTTTCTGAATATGTAATATTTTATGACTGACTTCATTTATAGATGATATATAATAATATGTATAATAACTATGTTGGCAATAAAATCTTAAATCTCACATTTCTACCGTATTTAACAACTTAACCTGAACTTGCTGATGGTGACAATGCTTGTTAACCAAGTAAAGTGTGTTTTTAAATAAATACTTATTAATAAATGAATGAATACTATTGATAAAAAGTACAGCACTGTAGGTGAATATTAACTAATTTTTGTACCCCTCCCGAGTATTCAGTTAAATTTGCCAGATGTAGGAAAGATGAAACTTTGGTCTTGTGCTTTTCCATAGTTCCCTTCATGCAATAAAAACCTGAATCACATCCCAAAATTTTGAAATGCGTAGGCCATCTCGACTTTATTAAAAGTTGTAAAGGTCTTTAGGACAATGCCTTTTCAAACATTTTTAAAGTAGTGTAATCCTTATTTCCAATAAAAACTTATGTAGTACTCTCTAGATGAAAATGGTATTTTATTGGCATAAATATAAATGTTTACATTTATAACATTTACTTATAAAGTTAGAGCAATAAATCTTTTGAAATCAGAAGTTATAGATGTTTGTTATATTCTGTCACCATCAGACTTCCAATATGTTTGTATATTTTGTTGTATAATATGAAAGTATTCTTAATTTACCACATAAATAGTTGCAAATGGGAACTTTTTAATCAGTTTCCTTTGCCAGTCTCTGTTAACCTGTTTGGTCAACTAAACCAATCCAAACACTAGGGGGGAAAAAAGCCATAGAATTGATCAGTTACTAACCAAATCCAAGCAATTGATTGAATTTTATTTTTGTTTTTTTTACTTTTTTATTGAAATATGATAACCTATAGAAAATCTATTCATGTATCATAATAGTGCAACTTGATGAATTTTCAAATACTGAACACATCTATGTAACCAGGAATCAGATTAAAAAAACATGCCCCAAACTACAAAAAGTCCACTCAGATCTCCTTTTTATAGTCACTGCCATTCTAAGAGTCAACACTATCTTGATTTGTTTAACCCATTTTCTTTTTAAAATATAAACAGAAAAGTCAAAAAAGTACAACAGAATTTTTCCATCAAGACTTGTTACTCATTTATTATTACCCAAGTATTCCGCCATGATGAAACCATGTGCTGAGCGCGTGTTCCTCAGGCTTACTGCTGTTTATTTAAGTACGTGTCACTTATGTGCTGTGATAGTCCATTTTCACAGTTTTCAGTAAGCAGACATGAATTCTTATAAAAGACCAGTGTGGAGCTGCAGTGATTCAGTATAGAAAGTTAATATATGTACAATATGACCAGAGAAACTTTAAGATATGTATGAAAACAGCAAGAGACAAAGATATCACTCTGATGGTCTTCACATTACATGAATGGCACACTTGAGTGTGTAGATTAACTTCTATTACAGTTTTATGGTTTAAAGCACTATTTAAAATGAAATTTCAAACAAGCATCTGTGGAATCCATAATGTTCTCTGAAACATGATGATTTTGTAAAATACAGTATAAAAACCACTATTGTAGGTTATAAGAAAAACTCAAAAATAAAAACTGTATTTCTAAAAGTAAAACTTCTTTTAAGGTAATCTAAGCAACTATATAAAGCTGTAGTTTTTTGGTGTTATTTCTTAAATGTTCTGGAAGATAGTAGAGAATGAACTTATTGTCATGCAGACTTTGTTTCATATCCCCAGCCTTGCCAGTTATCAGCTGGGTAACACTAGACAATTAATGCTTCTAAGCCCGTTTTCCCTTCTTTAAAATGAAGATTTTGGATGGTCAGCTGCAAATGCCTAGTACATTGTTAAGATTTAATAAGCAGTAGCAACTCTGTAGTTATTATTAGAATTCATATCAATCATTTGTTAATCATACAAGTTATAATAAAGAACCTGAAAACATACAGTGTAAATCTGATCAGCTGTAGGGTATTGCATTACCTAATACTTCAGAAATCCACTTGAAATCTTCAAATCAGCATCCGAACTTGGTTTAAGAACTGAAAAGATCAGTGGAGTTTTTTTTGTTTCTTTAACTTTTTTTTTTTTTTTTTTTACCATGTTTCTATTCGGATTAAGAAGGCTTAGTTTAGCTGCTACATTGTGAAAGATCATCTTTTAAAAATATTATTTATGAAATCTGTGCTTTTATATTAAAAAGTTTAGTAACTACAAAAATGAAGTTTTCCTAACACCAGGTCTGATGTAGCCTTTCACTTATTTTCATATGTCTCATGAGCAAGTACCACTTTGTGCTGTGGCTACATGACTGGAGCAGGCACAAGGTGACAGTATTGCTCCACAGCCAGACCCTTGCTTCTGCAAAGTAAGATTTGACATGTCTCATCTTTCTTCAGTGGGAAAATATAGGGAGCTTTTGACTTGTGTTAATATATAAAGTAACTACATAGAATACCCTCTTTTTAATGTAAAAGGCAGAGAAGTCAGGCCTTTACTTTTCTCTTCGTAAAATGCATGAAAAAAAGTTAACTTATATGACTCTGGAGTTATTTTAAAATCACTTGGGTTAATGACTCAAGTTAGGAGAAAAGTATCTTTCCTCTGCTTTGTTTTCTGAGCAGCCCGTAATACCTTCTATCCTCCATTTCTCATCTCTAGCTTTTAGGCTGTTTGTTTTTCTGCATGTTTGCTCTGCTGTTGCTTTAAAGCCTGGAACCTCTTGTTTCTGATACTCAACACCTGATAAATTAAGCATGAGCATTCAGTACTGCTCTGCTACTTAACCTTGGGGTTATTTCTTTTGTACATACTCAGCAGATACCTAAATATTCTGATATTTCTGTAGAGAAGGGAAGAAACACCTGTGCCTTTTTCCTTTGTTTATAAAGATTAATTCTCTCCCTCAGTCATGCTATTCTGAATTCTGACTGATGGTTTAGGGCAAGAGTCAGGCTTACCATTACAGGCAAGATATTTTTTCTCAAGTGATTTTGGAAAGTCCCTGCCACTTAACTGTTAATGATTGCTCTAACAGTATCCCCCACTTTTTATTTTTAATTTAATCAAGCTCCTTTATTTATTGAACATGCTCCAAATAGTAGTGGTGACCTGAAGCATTAGATAGGAAGATATCCCATTGTAAGACATTCTTATACAATTCTATATGTGTCATTTTGTTGCCTCTTGCATTCAGAGTTAAAAAATAGCCCCTTAGAGTTATATAGTATACAACTTACAGTTTATATAGAGGAAGATGGGGTTGTATATCCTGTTTTATTTTTAAGCATTAACTAATCATGGGTATCAAGAGAAAAGGAAACTAGTCACCCTATTTCTCTTCTCTTTTTCCACTTTCCTATGACTCATTCTTTTCTCTAATTTTGAAAATTCTACTGTTAATAATGAAAGTTACAAAATGAATAAGAAAATACTCAAAAATCTTAGATCACTATTGTCATTAGATTCTTCTAATTCTTTTTTTTCACAATTTATCATTTGGTGGGAGGAGGGAGTTAATAGGGAAGGAAGAGTGAACAGTGGCATCAAATCTTCTGTTTTGGATGACTAGATGAATAAAGTGATGCCATTAGCTAAAATAGGAAATACTGGTTGTAAAACAAGTTTTGTTGGGGAATGTAATAAATTCAATTGGGAGTATATTAGATGTGATTTACTTATAGAAAAACCTAAATGTCTTTATTCAGAAAAAAATTAAGGACAAAAGACAGTTGAGAGTCTTGATCATATGGATAATAGTTGAAGCTAATGGTCTTGATGAAATTAGGCCAAAAAAAAATAAATAAATGAATAAATGAGAGGCTTAAAAAAGACAACTAAAGATGGAGCCCTAAGATAAGCCACAAGAGATAGAGAAGTAGTCATTAGACTAGTGGGAAGAACAAGGAGAAGAAGGGATATAGAAGAAACAGTTCCCAGGAAAAGGATAGTGTCAAATGTCTCATAGTGTTGAAGAGAACTAGATGCTTAGATTTGGTCTTTAGGAAATTGGTTTTCATGGTAGCAACTTTAGCAGGATGTTGGAACACATATTGAATTTCAAAGTTAGAGGAGCAAATTTCAGTTGAAGAAATGCAGACTCCAAAATGCTTGGTTGTACAGGGAACCCAAGCGAGAGAGTGGTAGTGGTAAGGGGAATGATTGTGTCAGTTTGAGAAATTTAGGAATAATTTTATCCAATGCGGAGGGGTTAATTAAGGGTAGTAGAAAGGGGGGACAATAGTGGAGTCAGATTTTATAATTAACATGTCAGGACACAGCTCAACTTGCTGAAAAGAGTTTTTGAGCTTGCTGTGATTTTATACTGGTAGGCTTTACCTACATATTGCCTAGTTTTTTATTTAACTCTATCATGTCGCCATTGTCCTCTATCCTAACAGATAGAGAAATGATGTTAGTGTTTTATATTTCTCATATATTCGTGTGATTATACTGGACATTACATTTATTTCAACAGGTGTTTCTTACGGACAAAGCAATAGTGACATTGAAGCTCTCCATCAGGCTTATTGTCATATAGCCCATTCTTTGGGAGATGCAGATGAACAAAGAATTGAGAGGAGTGCCATGGAAAATATCAAGAGCTCAGTGAAAGGTCATCTTCAAGAAAATGAAGAGTCTTCCAAAAACATCTCTACTACAGAATCTGGTAAAAGCTTATTTGAGACTCTCTTTGAACAGTTTCCACTTTAGTGTAGTTTAGATTCAGTTTGCTGTAGTGATTATTTCTCAATCTCTGAATTTATTTAAAGGATTTGTTCAAATGAAATCTGGAAATTATTGGTTTAACTATATAGTTAGAGCTGAACATGGAATAAAATTTCAATTTCTCCTCCAATATGCCTTGACCAAATTAAGAAATTACATAACCATTTTCATATTTTTAAATCTTTTTCCATGTACATATACTAAAGTTATTTTTTAAAAGAACAATATTTTAGGGTCAACTAAATACATATTTAGCAGATAAGTGTGTGTGTGTAGATGTACCCATACACATATATTTGAGAAATATATATATCTGTACATCAAATAAACATATGTATCAATATGGAAGTTGTCATAGTATAAGCAAGTCTACAGTGGGAAATTAGCTTTATTGCATACATCATTTTGTTAACTGTCAATCAGAGAAAATGAAATTTTAGTGGTATTAGACATTAAATTAAGTAATTTACATAACATTTTTTATTGCTATTTAAACTTTTTTCCCCTCTTAGATCTGCCCACAGTAGAGGAGTTGATGAAACCTATCAGAATAGATTCCTTTGGGATCAGTGGTGGTTTGGACTTAAAGCCTGTCAGGTATGAGTTTTGGAATGGATTATACAGGTTGTTTCTTTGTTGTTTTGTCACTAAAAACTTACAGGATCAGTTGTTCTACATAATCATTTCTATTGAATGATTAATCTATAACTTGTATGCGTCTACCTGTGAGTCACTGCTCTCTTCTTTTTGTATTATTTCTTTCTTAATTAATTCATTAGAATTCTTCTAGTGCTAAAAAAATAAAAAAACCAGATGCTACTAAGAAAGTTACTGACATTAAGTAGTCTTAAAGCTTGTCACCACTTATAATTTCTTCAGCTTTAAATAGCTCAAGGATAGTTGCTTCGAACAAAGAGGAGGAACATGAATTTTATTCTGTATATGAGTCATGGATTTGCTTCTTTATAAGCCACTTAGTTTTGCAGTTAGTCATAGACTGGCCATTATCCCCAGAGTGAGTGCTTTGGGCACAAGAGAAACAGGCTTCAAGAAAATACTCCAGCTCCTGTACTTTTTTAGTGGAAGCTTCTGGGATACCTCACTGTCATTCTCCAATACACAGAGTAGCAATCACAATAACTTTGTCTTAAGACAACTTTACATTTGTAGCACTTAGAGTATCACATCCATTATCCCATGTGATTTTCGTACAAGTAAAACAGACATCTTTAATCCCCATCATTCAGGTGATGAAATTGCAATAAATTCAATTTAGTGGTGGAGCTTTCACAAGAACCAAATTATGATGGTGGTGATAACAACTAGCATTTTTATCACGTGCTTACTGTGGGCCAACTACTATGCAAAGTTCTTTACATGACTTTATTTAGTCTTACAGCAACTCCATGAAATATATTCCATTATTATCCTCATTTTGTAGATAAGAAAACTGAGTCTTAAAGAGGTTAAATAAATTGCCCAAGGTCATATGACTATGACTAGGGAACACAGGAAGTCCATATACTTAACCACTTACCTTGTCGGATCTTTGATGTCCCTGAAATATTTCTGTGAAAAGCCTATCATTTATTTATGTACTATTCATTCGCTCATTCATGTTTTCAATAGGCACATTTTGAGCCCCTTGTCCTATATCTTCATCATGTAAATCCACTTACAGCGATTTCTTGGCCTTGTTTCTACATTTGTACTAGTTGAGCAAAAATGATGCAGTGAAGCTTACACTAAAACCCATCTACTTGAATGCTAAGTCTAAGATTCTTCCACTGATCTGCAGTGCTAGTTATTATTTTTAAAGGGCAGATTGTGCTCACCCACCATTGCTGTTTGGGCATATGTTAGTGTTCCTGAAGAGATTTTCTACATGTTGTGTCTTTGTTAATATAGGTGGAACCATTTTAGTAATGTGAATTCTAAAACATGGATTATTACATTTATGTTTAAAAGCTGAAAACAGGTGTGTTACATTAAAGACATAATAGTAATTATAGAAATGTCAGTAATATAAACTTTAGTATACGTATCCAAAAATTCTGTAGTAAACTAATTGTAGGGTAAATAATCCTAGCTGCTATAACACATAATCATTGAAATTTTCATAGCTTAACATCATCAAAAATTTCTTGCTCACATCGTAATCTCATGTGTGTCAATGGGTTAGGGTGGGACTCTACATAGTTAATTTAGGGACTTGGGCTTCTGTCATGAGCACATGGTTTTAAAGTTGTAATGCCCTGATTCAAGCAGTCAGTAGGAAAGAAAAAGGATGAGTTAGCATATTTTAACTGCCTTAACACAAAAGTATTACATCACTTCAGCTCACATTCTATTGGTAAGAGCCAGCACATCTAGCTAACAAAATTCCAAGAGAACTGAGAAATACAGTTTGCTTGTGTGCCCAAAAAGAAAAATGAGTTTGGTAGGCATATAGGCAGTCTCAATCAGAGTATACCCTTCTAATAGCCAAATTTCCATTTTATTCATCTTTACACACGGACCCACTCACCTCCTCCCTAAAGCAAAGAGCCCAAAGTCCCATTCAGGACTGTATCCATCTGTAAGATGAGAATTTCCAGGTGAAGTGCATTGCTCTCCATCGGGTTCGAATGTGGCTCCTCATTGTCTACTAATCAATGAATTAAAAAGGCAACTTATATACTGCCTCACCCCCACCTAATGTATAATGGTAGAACTGCAACAGATATTCCCATTCAGAGAGGAAAAATAGAAGGAAAATACGGTAATGCTACTTGAAATCCACTGGAGGACCTTTTAAAGATCCCCCACTTTGCAAATGGGGATTTTTCTTAATAGGCCATTATATTGCTCTTAAAGAGGAACTACTTTATAAAAATGTTGTTCCATATAGCTCCTAGTTCCACTCCTTAGAGAATTTGCCTTGTATTTTTTTTTTTTTACCCTTGACCACAACTGAAGTGGGTTTTGAAGGGAAAATATACCCATCTTGGAGGAGGCACTCATTTTATTTTAATACTCCCAGTCACTGGCTTTTTTTGTTGTTTAAATAAGGTCGTGGTTTCTTTGCCTTTACAGTTCCTTTAGAAATGTTAGGATTCTGATCTTTTTGGTTCCAGTCAGTCCCATGTGTCAGTCCCGTGTACTAGACAAAGGTTTTAAATCTGTTTTGTGTCTTTGCTTCCTTGTCCCTCTGTTTGTTTGTTTTTCTCTTGAATTAATCGAAGCTATCTGGATATTATTGGGAACAATAATCTTAAGTGTGAAGATGACACCTTTAATATGATCTTTGCCAAGGAACTGAGTCTGAGTCAGTCTTTTCAACTGAGAAGTTTCATGAAATCTTGTTTTCTCATAGCATTTTTCAGTGCCAGATCTTACTGTTTGAGTCCAGACACAGAGAGTAAAAGAAGAGGCCCTGAGTTTCTAGACTCTCTCTGTTCCCTTTGATTTCTTCTTACAAACTGGCTCACCCTAACTTGATCTCATCTCTTTCTTATAATATCTTGTTCAAGTAGCCAGAAGTAGCTAGCACTTAAAACCTTCCTGTTTTCTCTGGCCGTTTCTCTTAGTACCCTAGACTCAGTAGGTATGTTGTCTGTCTTATAAACTATTGTATGTGATAGTTTAGCAAATGTTTTGCTACTGTAAAACATGGGTTGCCACTTCTCCAGCCTTTAGTATCAGTTTCCTTTCGACCCAAAACCCCACCACTAAGCTAATGACACATATTTTAGTTCTTGTTACCATAGCACTCACATTCTAAAGGCAGGAACTAGTAAATGATCCTATCTTGATGCATGGTAGCAAGGAAATGTGGTTTAGCTCATGCAAAGCAAAAAGTAGGAAGCAGTTTTGGTGAATATCTAGCCAGGTTCTGCAACCGTGCGGAATGAAAGAACTGTTATACTTTCTGGTCATTCTATCTATTTTTAAAAGCTTCTAATAGTTACTGAGAAGCCAATCTACCTTACATGAAAGTAGTAGCCTCTTAAATTTTCCTTTAATCTTATTTTATCATTACAAAATTAAAAGACTTAATTGACCATGATTAAATAATTTGAAAATAACAATATCTATATTCTTGGAGCCCTCATAATATGCTGATGTTTAACCACATTTAGAACTTTTCTTTAAGGAAAATTTTCCATATTTTTCAAATCTACTGGCATGAAATGTTATATTGCATTTAAGTGTTATAAACCACAGAAACTTTATTTCTAAATCCTCATGATTTTTGTTTTACTTTGAAATTTTTCCTGTACCGTAATGAAATTTATGCTTTTTAACATTTGTAATCTTTGCCTCATTGGCATAAATTATGATTACTTCATTAGTTTCTTCCAAAATGTATACCATTTTCTGCTTCAAATTCATGTTGACTTTAAAAGATGTATTAGAAAAAGTTCATTTAGAAATTTATATTTTATTTTTTCTTATACAGAAGCAATCTTAGTCTTGTTTGGTTTGGCTTTTCTTTGATGTGTAGGTCTTAGAGTCATTCACTCAATCCCTTATACTGCATTAAAATTATTATCTGAAATTCAAAGTAATTACATGATACTATGTGAGTATACCCTTAACCAGGATTGTAAATATTGTATTTAACATTAATGACTTTATTTGAATAGTTACAAATACTAAATATATGTGTGTATATATATGTTAATAAAACTGATATTTATAGAGTCATTTAGGGTTTATTCTCTGTTCTGTTTTGTTTTACTTGTTTTATAGCTATAAGAAACTGGCTGTTAGTGAAGAAACTGAAATTGCAAGCCCTTTACCCCTTAAGATGAAGCCAAATCTTATGTCTCAAGAGCCACAAAATGTGAACCAATTTTTTGACAAAATTGAAGAGAATGTAGTTTTACAAAAGACAACAATTGAAGATACAGATAATAGCTGTGCAAGAGTAAACACTACTGAAGAACATATAGATAAAATGTACCTTGATATTTTGAGGAAAAAACTATCTGTTGGTCCTTCAGTATTACCTCGTGATGACAAAATAAATAAAGTAAGTGTTTATAATCCAGATTGATTTGACATATTGATAAAGTTATATAAGTACTATTAATTAATAAATATATCCTTTTTTTTTTAGTACGTACTGCTTAGTATAGTAGGATTGATTGTATATTAATCTCCAGATAGATCCTGGATATATGTGAAGAAGATATATTTATTGCTATGACCTGCAGTTCCCAAATTAAAAAATACTTCTATAGCATTAACTTTCTTTTAGAAGCTGTCTTTTACATTAAAACAATTTTACGGGATAAACATAGTCCACAATTTGAGTAGCATATGAAGTAAAGTTTATTCTTCATTCTGGTGCTTTTTTTTCATTGTAATAGTAGTCTGTGTTCTGCAAAAGTAGGTTAAGTTGACATTTTATATAAATGCTATTAGCAGCTATTGAGAAACTTATGTTTCACTATTCCATTTCCCTCTGTTCTTGATCTATTCTGATTTATAGTTTCATGTTCCCAATATTTTTATTTTACAATTTTGAGTTGTGTGTTTACCATAAAACATCTGAAATTCTTTGTGAAGTTGGGCAGGATATTAAAATTTTTTATCTTGAGAAATCTGGAGGAAAAAGATTTTATGTCATTTCAAAATATGTTCTTCCCATGCTATACTCATGTTCATTCTAGTAATTACACATACAGCTTTCTGGCAAGCTTATTTTATTGTTTTATTCCTGGCTTTGAAGATGTTCTTCAAAATAGTAAAATTCCAATGAATTAGACTTAAAGAATTTTAATGTAGTGGTTTGCTTTTTACAGTCTATGTTATTTAGTAATCACTATGGTTTGCCATCTGTTAAATTTCCATTTATAACTGTAGTTGAAATTCATTTCAATTCTAAACAGTTTGTTCTTGTTGTACACAGTCTTTTAGATCTCAGCTTAGTTCTGGAGAAGAAGGGGGTGTAATTGGTAAACAGGTACCATATAAGAAGGCCAGAAGTGCACCTCCTTTACTTAAAAGAAAACCCCAGAGTGGATTATATGCATCAGTTAGGAGCTCAGGCTATGGAAAACCCAGTTCACCATTTAAGACATTTTCTACTCTCGAAAAGAAAACTTCGAAGGACATTATGAAAAGCAAAAACTTGCGGTCCATTCCCACCTCAAATCAAGCTAAGAAAAAAGGTAATCATAATCTTTTCATAATAGAATTCTGTATATATACAATTGACCTTTGAACAATGTAGGTTTGGATTTTATGGGTCCACTTATATGTGGATTTTTTTTTTCAATAAATAACGTAAGTATATTTCCTTATGATTTTCTTAACATTTTCTCCTTTCTAGCTTACCTTATTGTAATGTACAGTATATAATACATGTCACATACAAAATATATTTAATTGACTGTGTTATCAGTAAGACTTCTGGTCAACAATAGGCTATTAAATTTTCGGAACGTCAAGTTATACATGGATTTTTGACAGCGTAGAGGGATTGGTTTCCCTAACCCATGCATTTTTCAAGGGTCACCTGTAGTGTATTATTTTGCTTTCTTTGTTTTCTATTTTCCCTGTTTCTTTTTCTCCTATGAACTTTCTTTATTGATAGAAAAGAATTAACCTTAAGGTATACATTCCATTTCTGAGTGATTCAGTTTACATGAGGTTTTTCGTCATTAGTTCTAGCTTTTCCTGAATGAGACTCGGAAAATACAGGAAGTGAATATAAGGTAGGAGAGTCAAACTCTCCCTCATCTGGTTGTCTCTGTAAACAAAATGTTTACCAGAGAAAAGCTGTATATTCAGAATGCAAATGGCAACCTACAAATAAAGGTTGTCAGAGAGATTAGGTATTAGTGCAGTATAGTCTTGGAGAGGCAGGATGTTTTATTTATCAAATAATGCATATTTTTATACATCACAGTAACTCTGTTATTTCCTAACGTAGTCATTTATATTGACAGTAGGAAAGGGTAATTTTCAAAGTAGAGCCCATGAAGCTATTAAAAGAAATAGAAGTGTTCAGGTCAAACAAACATTTCTGCTACTTTTAGACTCCAGTAGGGAAAGGAGAGCCATAATAGAGCCAGAAACATTTTGTCCTTTTCTTTGTGATTAAATTGAATAGGTGACCAATTTCATCATTGGTATATGGTCATAGTTGTAAGAGAAGAACTAGCCTCATTGGAAAATTCATTTCTAGCTTGCAATGTCTTCCCTTTCCTTTCCCTATTTTTGTCAATTCCAGGACCACTTTGACTATACAGGAATACCTCATTTTATTGCATGCTGCTTTGTTGCACTCCACAGGTGTTATGTTTTTTTAGAAATGGAAGACAGGGCCTTCCACTAGCTAAAAGATTATGACTCACTTTATTGTAATACTTGCTTTATTATGGTAAATGGTCTGGAACGAAACCCACAATATCTTCAAGGAATACCTGTATTGAAAATTCTTTAGACATTAAAGACTCTCCTTCTGTCTCTATGCATATGTTTTCACTTTAGCAACCTATGCATATAAGATGAAAAGGTTAGGGCTGATCTATGTCAGAGTAAAGGAGAATAACATGGATTGGTTATTCTGGAGAGACAGTAATATGATTCTGTTGGATTAATACAAGCATCTTTTTCTCCTGTTCTTAACCTAGGGACCTCTAATTAGCCCCTTCCCCTAAAAAGTCTTTTATGTTCTCTTATTTTCTTTTCTGTGGAACATTTGCTTGTGATGTTGTTGTATACTCAGTTATTGATAACCACTCATTGGATCTAGTGCTTACTGTTAGGAAAAAAACACTTGGAACGTTCCTCAAATTTTAGAATCGAGGAATGTGAAAATTTTTCATTGATGATTTAGGAGTATTCATTTTGTACTTTTGGGAGCAAGGAAATGAAATTTTGTTTTTAATATTTATTATATTTAATTTAGATAAATTAACCCCCAACAATTTTTAAGTTTACTTTATCCAAATTAATTCATTTAACAAATATTTTTTGAGCACCTACCTTGGTGCAGGCGCCAGTAGAGGCCCCTTTACATACATCAGTTAACAAAATAGACAAGGAAACCTTCCCTCTCCATTTTGCGAAACTCTTCATCTATTGAGAAGACAGACATTCAGTAATAAGCATAATAAATAAGTAAACATTATATGCTAAGGAAAAATAAAAAGTAGAGCAAGAGTTTGAGTGTTGGAGTGCGGAAGGTCACAATTTTACTTAGGCCTCCTTAAGAAAGGGCTGTTTGAACAAAGACTTGTAGGATGTAAGGAACTTGGCTGTGTGGATATATAGGGGTAGCATATTCGAGAAAGCTAAAACAGCCAGTGCAAAAGTCCTATAGTGGGGAAGAATGCCTGGCATGTTCAAGGAACAGTGTATAGAAGCCCCACGTAGCTAGGGGCAAAGTGAGCAAAGAGGGTAGTAGACGAGACCAGAGATCTGAATGGGCAAGCGTATATAGGTTTTTCTAGGGCATTTTAAAGATTTGGGCATTTTAAAGACTTAGGCTTTTAGTCTACATGAAAAGATGAGCCCCTGAAAAGTTTTGACCACGGGAGTGACCTCATCTCAATTACCCTTTAGATGAATTTCTCTGGCAGCTGTGTTATAGACCATATACACATAAAAATATACACATACCATAGAGAGCAAAGGAAGAAGCACAGGGACCAGGTAGAAGGTGATTTTAGGAATCCAGGCTAGTAGTAATGGGGCTTGATCCAGGGTGGTGGCAGTGGAGGTGATGAGAAGTGGCTGGATAAGGATATGTTAAGAAGATAGAACCAGAAATCTAAAAAATTGGGTTGGGGTTAAGAAAGAGCATCATGCCAAAGTTTTTGCCTTAAGAAACGAAAAGTGGAGGTAATAGCCAGCTGGGATGGGGAGGCTAAGATAGAGCAGATTTCGGGGTGGAGAAAAGGTCAAGAATCTTGTTGATCATTTTGAGCTGTCTGTTCTACATGCAAGGGGAGATGACAAGAAAGCAGTTAGATATAAAAGTCTAGAATTCAAGAGGGAGGAATGGATTGTAGATATTATTTGTGAGATGTTTAAAAAAACTAATATTTTTAAGCCATGAGACTGATGAAAATTATCAAGAAAGTGAGCATAGCTCGAGAAAAAGGCAAACCAAGGCCTGATCCCTGGGCATGCTAACCATATGAGGTCAGGGAGAAGAGGGATAACTGCAAAGAAGACAGAGTAAGATCAGAGGAAACCTGAGTATGTGGGATCCAAGTGAATAAAGTGTATAAAAGAGAATTGATCTGCTCTATCAATTGCAGCTAGAAAATAAAGAAAGATGAAGACTGACAACTGACCTTTGGGTTTAGCAAGAAGGAGGTCATCAGTAAATTGGGCAAGCCATTTCTGTCGATATGTGCCTGTAAAGGCAAACTGAGTGGAAATAGAAGGAATAGAAGAGTAGACTTGGATAGTTCAAGTTATAGACTACTGTGGAAGAAAGAGTGTAAAAGATGGGAAAAAATGGGCAGGAGCTGGTATGCAAATGGAATCAAGAGAAACCTTTAGTTTTGCTTTGCTTTATTTTTAATAGAAATAATAGTGTGAGTTTTATGTTTATCCTTTTTGGAAAGATTCAGTAGACAGGAAAAAAATTCATGATGGAGAGGGGGGAAAAGTTGCTAGAGCCATGTCTTTGAGTAGAGGATCTAGTATACATTGGAAGGGTTGGCTTTAGGTAGGGGGAGAATGTGGGTGCAGATACCGGTAGGTGGATAGAAGTGGTGAGAGGGTGGATGATTTCTTCTGATTGCTTCCATTTTCTTTGAGAAATAAAACGCAATGTCATTAGCTGGCAGTGAAGATGGGGGCAGGGATGTTGGAGAAGATGTGAAATAGTTATCCTAGAGAATTAGAATGCGAGCAGCAGAAAGTGTACTTGAAGTTAATGATCATGAATTTAAATTGAGACCAGGCAATGTGTGTGTGTGTGTGTGTGTGTGTGTGTGTGTGTGTGTGTGTTTCTCTGTGTGTGTATACACACTTGTGTGTGCATGTCCAGCCACATTTCACTGCATGGTTACAGGTATTGGGTAGTTGTATAGTTGAATTTACCAAGGAGAGTGTTTTTTGCCAAGTGAGTACAATGAACTGAGAGAGGATCAAGAAGGTAACTAACAAAGTGCATGGAAGTTAAGCTGAATAATAAAGAAAGGAAGGACATCAAGGGGTGTGATACAGTTTGAAATAGGTAGGATCAACATACTGGACCCCAGTGGGGCAGAAAGTAAGAGATGGGATTAATAGAGAGTAAATGCCTAAGACCGAGATTGAGGAATGATTGCATTACTAATAATAGAAAAAGATCTGGAGTATACCTAGTGGGAGTGAATAGCTGAGGTGGAGAGAAATACAGAGAACCAAAACCCTGGGGTTTGAAAGGATTACCTATGATTATATGGAAATTACTAAGAATGAAGACAGAAGTAATGTCACCGTAGATGGAAAAGAAATGAGGGGTGATGCAGATGTTGACAGATGAAGGCAACAATATTTTTATGAGTATTTTTTCCTATTTCAAAATTGTATAGTATTTATGACTACCAAATAAAAATAAAATACATTACTAAAATTTACATTAAAGTACCACGATAAACTATGGCTGTCTATTTTTATACTGAGCTCCTTTTTTCCATTAGACTATTAAGTATGATTTTTTAATCTCTTTTTATTGAGAATTTGCCCATAGCAATTTTAGTTTTATTCAGAACTGTAATTTCTTTGAGATGGTTGTTACTTGTCAACAGGCTTAGTTCTCTGAGAAGCAGACTCTGAGATGGAGATTTGTGTACAGAATAGAGAATGCACCTGGGATCAACATTGGTTAAGATGAAAAAATAAAAGGTTTCTCTTTTTCATGTAACAAAGAAGCCAGGGATAGGCATTTCAGAACTGGTGCAACTCTGCAAGGAACCAGATTGCTTCTTTGTTTCTGCAAAATCCTTAATCTTTGACTTTTGTCTTTGTTGTCATAAGATGATCACTCAACTTCCAAGCCCTGTCATGAGGAAAGGTGAAAGTTAATACAAGTTAAATCGTCAGCTTCTTAATAAGGAAAGTAGTTATTTTCCTGGAATCCCCATGTAGGAAAATTTTGCTTTCAACTTATTGGCCAGAACTTCTATTGTGTGGCCATCTCCAGTTGCATGGAGTCCAAGGAGATGATTGTTTTTAACTGGGCACATTGTGCCAGGGGCAAAATTAGGTTTCTGTTAATAGGGAAGAAGAAGAGATTGGCAGCTAGCAGTACCTCCTGTATGGTTGTTTACCTTTTCATTCTGTATTAATTTTCTGTAGCTCTTAACTCTATGTTTTTATTTTTGAAGTAATTTTATTGTCATGAAAGGAATAGTTGCTCATTATTAAAATTCAAAAATCCAAAAAAATAAAAAAGAAGAAAGCAATAATTTAGCCAGAAACAACTGATGTCATAGTGGGTGAACATCATTTCGTGCTTCTCAGTATGTATGTAGTTATACAGATAGGAGGAATCACAGATGAGTAGATGGAAGACGAGAGAAGCAGACATATGGATAAATGACAGAACATAATGGGATCACAATTTACAAGTTCTTTTTAAATATTAGATTTAGTTTTACTTAAATCTGTAAGAAGAAAAAGAAACTTTTTCCTATAAAATATTATATCCCAAAAGATCCTTTTAAGAAAATAGATTATGAAAACTCCTTAAAGGTTGTCAAATACGTGTTGTCGTTTTTAACAGCATTTTTCAATTTTATACATTTTCAGTTTTCACTATGAAATATAAAGATAGTAAAACTCTTACACCTACCACTCACATGCCTCTTACCCATTTTTGTTGGTTTAAATTTTTACTTGTCCGAGAAACATTTATTCTCTCCCGCAACTATAATTTCCCTCAGCTTTTGAATTTAGATCTTGGTTCTGATTATTAAAAGATTGAATGCTTTTCGCTAGTCCCTTATCCATAGCTTCTCCATTCTGAAATTACTTTGATAATTTCAGCTTTTGAATTTAGATCTTGGTTCTGATTATTAAAAGATTGAATGCTTTTTACTAGTCCCTTATCCATAGCTTCTCCATTCTGAAATTACTTTGATTAGTTTCTTATTTGACTGTATTTTCTTAATCCATTGTTTCTTTAAGAAGGGTTCTGAAGTCTGCAGTGTTTTCATATTTGAATTTTATATCCAAGCATATTTTATTTCCCATGAAAAGGGAAAAAACACTGTCCATATACCATTATTGAAAATAATTACTTAGCTGTATCAAAATTAAGAACTCAAGAAGGGAGAATTCTGGTATAAAAGCAATGACTGACTACAGCTTGAACAAGAATCACCCGCCACTCTTGGCTGCTGGGTCCTAGAGAGAATCACAGTGCCCGCAGATCACGTGCCGTTCATTGGCCGAATTAATGGACCTCCAGTGATTTGGAAGGACTCATGCCTGCTTTTTCAGTGATGCAGTTTCTTAGTGAATGCTTTAAGGATTTCTCCAGAAAACCTACATGAAACAGTCCAGTAAACATGATTACTCTATAAGGAAAATTTCTGCATGCCTGAGAAAAAGATTAAAATATTTAAGTGAGGTACTATTGATGATTTGTTTTTTCTTTTGACTTTTCCTATTTTCCAAATCTTTAATAACTATATTTCCTTTCAATGAAAAAGTAAACTTTACATTTAAAAATTAAGCATCTTGATAAATGTTTCCCGAGTGTTCAGCTCAGAATCTGTAGTATTTGAATATGGGCCTTCAGATCTCTTCTAGTTATTTCCCTTAAACATTTTTTATATTTAACTGAATAATTCGTTGACCTTAGAATTATTTCTACTCTTTGGGGTTTACAAGGTACCTTAAAAGCTGAAAGTTTGACCATGATATACAGAAGTTACATTATTTTCTAATTTAATATGTATTTTCGGGGTATTAGAACAGTATTCTAATTTTATCTTTTTAAATCAGATTTAAACTAGCTGTTATAAAATTTTCACACCATTTATATATTATTCCATTGATATATACTGTCTTGATATACACTACTTAAAAAGTCTGCTTTAAAGGCACACAGTCTCAAACTAAAATGCTTCATAATGTCATCAATTGCTTTTTGATTCATCATTTAGATATTCTTAATTGTTATTGCTGTGAACTTTTAAAAGAATAATTTAAAAGTAATAAAGCCTAAAATTATCTCAGTCTACATTCTCACATTTATTTAGCTGCATTTGACATGAATCTTAGGTTAATTAGCATTCTGTGTCTAACTGAGTAGTGTGTTGATTATGGGATTATGGGCGACAGTTCTGAGTTCAGTGAAACAGCTGTATTATAGTGTAATACATCAGTCTATTTTGAGATCATTTACGTTATTGTTTCTGTTGTAGTCATACTTTTTGTTCCATAATCGCTAAATAGACATTTGATTTTGTTTACATTTGTGTTATTTTTATCTACTGTTTACAATACTTAGATATCTTATCTGAAACAAAACTCATCAAGCCTGCAGCAGTGGGTAAATCAGCTCCCAAAAGTGGAAGTAGCCTGGCTACTCCTAAGAAGTCTGAAGACTCTACAGAAACTGATTCTTGTGTTCAGTTACAGAATGTAGGTATTGCATTTCAAACTAATATTCATAATGTTTTTCTGATCTGAAATTAAATTAAAGCTAAATTGTAAATAATGAAATAAATGATATTTCTTTTGCTTCAAGGATGAGATTCTAATCATTCTTATTGAATACTTAGTGATTTTTTTTTAATTTAGCTTTATTTATTAACTTTGTCATTTTAATTCTTTGTGTTTGCTTTTTTAACCACCTCAGTTTGAATCTTATTTGTGAATCTGTAATGAAGTAATACTTTTCCTTAAAAGGATTCCTTAGGATGCTGTGGCGGGAATACAGAGACAGAATTAATTATGTTTAAAAGAGTTCAGGAAGCAGAGGAAAAATGGAGGGGTGCACAAGCCCTAATTGAGCAAATTAAAGTCATATTCTCAGAAAAAGAGAGAGAGCTGGAAAATAAGATGGAAGAACTAAAGAGACAACAGGAAAAGGAACTCTTCAAACTGAATCAAGACAATTATATTCTTCAAACCAAGGTACTAGACACATTGTTCCATTTTTCCTTTTATTATTTAAAAACTTGTACTTCCTGCTAAATGCATTGTCATCCATTGTTCCTGGAGCTGTTTGGCTTGATATATTTGCTATATAAAACAAGAGCATGGTTCCTGAGAGTGCCTCCTTTCAGAAGAGCCTAAATCCAACTCCCTGGGGGGAAAAAATTGAAATTTCAATTGGCTCATTTTGATAGTTTTCTTCTGTTAGCAGTCCTTTTTGAAACAAATCCCTTAGTTCACTATGACCTTCAAAAGAAGACAATTCAGAAAGAACTGTTATAGAAGGTCTAGATTCAGAGAATGACATTATGTAGCATTTCTGAGTTATTTCCATCCTCAGAACCATCAGCACAAAACAACACTAATGATTTAACTGTAGCGGTGTTACATTAATTCCAGTGTGATTACAAGACAGTTTTAGGTCCATGTACCTTGAGTTTTCTCTTATTCTTCCTCACTTCTCACTTCATCATTTCCTTCTCCACATAAAAAAATTTCTGCATTTTTCTCAAAGTTAAATAGCTTTGGAGAAACAAACAGAAAACAAAGGTGGTTACATTTTGGAGAAACAACTGATCCTGTCACTGAAGAAAAATTGAAGCAAATCCAAAAAGAAATACAAGAACAAGAGACACTTCTTCAGGGATATCAACAGGTATGGTGACTTTTCATCACATAGGTTTTTTTTTTTTTTTGAGATCCTCTCATCCTCCAGGCACTAGGCCAGACATGGTGAAACCGTATATTATAAGAATGAGGCAGTCAGGCATGTTAAAAATATTATGTGCTCATTTAACGGATAATGGGAATTCTGGCAAATATGAAGAAGTAATACTTTGACTAATCTGCACATTTCTCATGGGCAGAATTAAAGTGGTTAAGAGCATATATTCTGGATTCAGAAAATATAGTTTAAGACTTAGGTCTACAACCAGCTGTGCAGCCTTGAGCAAATCACTTACTTCTCTAAACTAATTTCTTCATCTGTGAAATGGAGATAGTAATAGTACCTATCTCATAAGATGGTTGTGAAATTAAAACAAGACAGCGCAAACCAATCTCTTAGTACCTGGCACATAGTAACTAATCAATGAATGTTGCCTGTTACTACTTTTAATGGCTGTGTTCCTTAGAAACTTTCCTATTTTTCTTTAGTTTCTTGTAATGTTTTTCATTAGATAATATTGGCTAGTTTTGTATTATATTTAAATATATGAATCTGAAATTGAGTGAAAAAAATTGAATTGAGAAAATTTATGTGTCTCACAGAAGGTAGACATTTGTGAAATGTGATGGAATCTAGGTGACGTTGACTTGACAGTCAGCCAGGACACATTTAATGATCTCCAGCGTGAGACTTCATCTTTGTTTCTTCCCCCACTCTACCCCTACCCCTTGCATTACCTTTTTCTCTTTTGACAACCATAGCCTAAGCATTGAGCCTACCAATAACAAGCATTGTCATTCAGGGCCATCCCAAAGGAAGCATTACCACATTAGAGATTACAGCATTTACAATAAATGAAATGGTACTGATTTTGCAGGACACATTGCCCTTCCAAACCCTTTGTCTACTATTTTAATCATGCCAGCTAGAGCATGGGTTTTAAGGAGGATTTCATAGGCCTGTAAGTTTGCCAGCCACCTCTTCCCACAAATATAACACAAAATTTATATATCAGTGTGTTGTATATTTATGCATTTTTCTGGGTTTTATTAATTCTGCAGATATTTAAGCACAGGCCATTTGTCAGGCACTAGGCCAGACATGGTTAAACAGTTCCTAGTTTTCATTAGGTCCTCCAAGGTCCTTGGTATTCATCAGATTCTTAATTTTAAGAAGATTAATAAGCCAGAGCACCTAAGCACAGATTGGTACTTTTTTCATCTGATCGCAGTGTTTGAGTTACTCTTTAGCTCAAGCCTGGTAATGAACTGGGTCTAGTTTATGCTCTGCCTTGTCCTGATCGTTCAGAAACAACCAGTCTCTAACTCCCTGCTCACAGAAATTTCCAGAAACAGCATGGACACCCATTGTGGCTACATTGAATTACCTCACCATGGGAAGCCAGACTAAAAACAAAAAAGAGGGTGCAAATAGTCCCACTGGCCTTTCCATCTGGGAGCACAGAATTGTAATGTGGTTATTCCTGCAGTCACTCACCGTTTACTCCTGTGAAATGCAGTCTCTTATACTGACACTACACTCTTTGGCTTTGGGAATTTTCACAACTTTTTTTTTTGAGTAAGCATTTTGGAAAGTATTGTTTTCAATAATAAGTTTTCTTCTGAGATAAAGAGTTTTAAAAAGATTCAAGAACAAGAAATTTTTAAAACCTTGAAAATGTTTAAAAGATATATATGTTATGAGCATATATACTTATGGAGGTACTACTGGCTTTTAACTAAAATGTAATTTTTTATTTATAAAAAGGAAAATGAAAAATTGTATAATCAAGTGAAAAACCTCCAAGAACAAAACAAGAAAAATGAGGAACGAATGTTTAAGGAAAACCAGAGTTTGTTCAGCGAGTTAGCTTCCTTAAAGTAAGTCCTTTTTAAATTCTTAAAACCAAATATACTTTAGACTGTTCCTAAGCACTTTATTGTTATATTAATAATACATTTAGTTAGAAATGAAAAAATTTATACACTGATTTACAGTTTTGTAACTTTTATATTTTTAATATTTAATAGATTTTTCTTTTGGTATTATACTGTAGTTTCAGCTATTTGAGTCTAAGACCACTTTCAGAAAATTGAACATACAGCATTCCTCTTGATAGGTCATTAAGCCTGAGAAGCTTATGTAATGCATATTAGTAATAATGCTAAAAAAATACATTATCACTTGCTATCTTAGGTCAGGTTTTGTACATGTAGAGCTAGAGATGGGAATCCTTGTGGAGATGATTTCCTGGAGGATAACTCTCAAGAGAATGGGAGCAAGAGAAAGAAGCAAGATGGGTAAGGTGGGTAGGAGGAGGGAGAGGAAGTGAGAATGTTGTCTCAGCTGGAGACTGGCTTCATTCCACTCTCACCAGGACGCTCAGGAGAACAGATTGCATTACATAGTTGGTCCCCACCTAAGGCAATAGGGGACAGCCTTTTGTGCTCTCAAGCCAGCTAGTCACTGGCCAAGGGGTGCCCCAGGGAGGGGTAGGGGTTTCCTCTGGGGAGTGGCAGGCTTTTGTATCCCAAGCCAGGCTGTCACTGGCTGAAGTATGCCCAGGAAGCAATCCAAGGACATCCTCTAGGCCAGGGAGTAGAAGTTGCTGTTTGGCTGAGTCATTTCTACAGAGAAGGAAAACCTCTTGAGTTGGTGGGCTGATAGAGCACCAGCACCTACTTAGGAATTATATTTCAGATTATAAATTCTTTTGAATGTTTTACATCCAACTTTTAACATTTTAAGTGAAAAAGTTGAACCCAGAGGCATGGGCATGCTAGGGTACTATCTGCTTTTAGGAAATGACTACCAGTTGTGTATCATTTCACATAAACACATAATTACTCAGGACTGCTTTCAGAAGAAGGTCTTTTGGCTATAAATGTCATGAATGCTATGTTCACATATCTCTTCCAATTGTTTTGTTGTTAGGTAACCTAGGATGTAAGAGGCAGGGCTGCTGTTAGCTCATACTGATCTTTCATGAAAAATAGAAAAAGGTACACCTTATAGCTGATAAAGGTAGATGATACACAGGTTGGGCAAGCGAGGGCACTTTCGTGGAAATTAGAAAAAGAAAGAAAGAAAGAAAACCTGTGCTCTTTCTCCTGATAAGTGTGACCCAAGGCTAAATGTCATAATCTACACAGTACTAATGGCATGAAAGCATTTACATCTGCTTTCTTCCCAGGTACTTTAATAAAGTATTTCAAAATATCACCTCTTATACTGACCAGCTTTTAAAAGAGAAGATCTATTCCAAGATCTCAAACTGAAACTCTAAATGAACTTTCACAATGAAATAAATGCTTTTTTTAGTATATTAGGGTTAGATGATCATATGTGGATTCTTAAATTCCTTATGTAATGTCTCTGAAAAACAGAAAAGTTGATGTTAGGTACAAATAGTAGACTGTGTTTGGTTTTGTTTGTTATTTTCCATGTCTATGATTGGCAATTTGTGTTTCTCAGAAGGGAATCTAGAATGATGTTAGCAGGGAGTACACAACACCACAGGAAAAGTGCAGCACATCTTCCTGGGACGTTAATTTTTTTTTCTCTGAAAATTAGGAAATATTTTAATAGTTATATTATTTAATTATATGTTAAATAAACCAGTAATCCTACGGGTTCAGTTCCTTTAGATTAAACATAAACATTTCCCTTAATATGTATTTTCTTTTAAATGGTATTTTAGTCTTTAGATTAAATAACCTTTTTATTTTCAGTGACTCACATAGTTCCAACATCCATTAGAGTTTTTAATTTTTTGTATTGAAAAGAGTTCCTTGTAATTTTATTGAAAAGAATTCCTTTTAATATTTTGTATTGAAAAGAGTTCCTTGTAAAAAAAAATCTTTATTTTCAAAATAAATCAGAGAACAGATGCAAAAAAGTCATTTGCTGTCTCAAGCAGTTGAAGAGCCCACCAGAAACCAGAATTTTACAGATTTGTTAGCAGAATTACGTTTGGCACAGGTAAGTTGTATAAGGATTTTAACTATTAGCAATAGAAAAGATTATTGTAAAAATCCCTATACATGCAAAAAATCTTTTTGTAATTTATGAATAAATAAGATCTGTTTATAAATTTCATAGCACTTAAAAATTAAGAAATATCAAAGAGAAGCGTTTAGCATAGATCTGACTTTAACGTATTGGAAACAATGTAATACTGATTTTAGATGGCATCCTCTTAATAATCCAACCTCTCTTCAGGTATTTATCACATGAAGCCCTTTTATAGGCATAACCTTATTTAGGGCATGTGTACTTATTTCAAACAAATTCCTCATTGAAATGTACAGCTAAAATAGGAAAATAATTTGAAGATATTGTTCACCTTAAAACATTAGTTGGCTTTTTACCTATCTTCCTAAGTAGACTGTACACTTCTACGGGTCAGAGACAATACCTACAAACATTCGTATCGGATATATTTAACACAAGGGTGAAATGCAATAGCTGCTCCCTATTTTTTCTTTATTTTTATTGATTACATTATAAAAATATGCCATAGAATTTCTTAGAGCAATATTTATCAATGGGAGACATTTTGGAATTTGGGGCAGGTTAATTCTCTTTCAAGCAGAACAGTTCCATGTATTGCATTATTTTTGTTATCTCCGTCCTTAGGAACATTGTGCTCATAGCACTCATGAGTCATTGTAACACTCAAAACCACTGCCACATTTCCAAACATCCCCTGTGGGCGGGCAGTTCTCCCCACTCCCTCCATTAAGAACCATAACACTAAACTAAAGAGCCATTCCATTCTATTTGAATGATTGTGTAAATTAGAAAATTTCCAATTACATATCACTTTTTAATTAGATATTTGTTATATAACGTCAGGTTATATAGAAATTGTAATATATAAACTGCAGCTTCAAATATGAAGCCACTAGATAACTTCTTTCAGATGCATGCATGTACAAGATGATTAAATAGGTAGGCAAGCAGGCAGATAGGAAAAAAGAATACATGATTAGACTGTTCTTATCAGTAGGCCTCAAAATTAGCAAGTTAAAAGAGAAATTAATATTGCTCTATTTTATGAAGTTGTGGAAAAACATGGTAAGGTTTCAAGCATAGCATTAGCTTCATTCAAAGGCTGTTATTAGTGACCTTTCAAAAGTGCTGTTTGGAACATGTTCTTCTGACAAATGAGAAACTGTAACTGCCACTAAAAGTACTGGAAAATACTGGATAAAATACAGTAAACATCTTGTAAATGCATGACCAAATTCTCAAGAAAGTAAGGGAAGTCTCTAGGGGTCAGAAACGAACAAGGAGGAAAACCTCGCAGTAAAAAGAAAGCACCTGCTTCTAGGCTTTCCGTTCAGTGACCACAGGGCTTGAGTTTTAACAGCAGAGTGAAGACAGGGCACCAGGACTGCAGAGGGCCACATCCTTGAGTAAAACAGTGGACTAGGAAAAAATCCACCCACCTTCATAATGGGCTGAGATGTCAAGAAAGCTTTTCTGTCTTCACTTAATCTCCAAGTAGGGAGGGAAAATCTATCTGCTTGGTGCACATGCTTTACTCGTTCAGTGTAAATGTCATCCCTTCTGCCTTCATTTGTGTTTTAGTATTGGAATTGACATTATCTACAGGGGTTGGTCATACTCAAAGTGAAAAAATAAATAACATAAACTGTGGTCTTGAGTCAATGATAACCTCTAGAGCGTCTAGAGGAAACAAATACAACACAACTCTTAGAGGTATATGTTCTTAACCCGGCTCATGAAGTATCCATACGGATAAAATCCTGCTGATATTATGCTCATAGTGCAAAATTACGAAACCCAGAGAAACCATTCACCATGAGCAGGCATGGGAAAATTTAATAAACAGCAGGATTAGACCCTAATAGAATTTTTGAACAGACTATAAAATAAATAGACTTAAAATGATTAAATAAACAAAATGAGTGAGAAGATATAAAGTAAGAAGAAAACAGACTAGGCAAATTCAGAGAAAAATAAACAGCTCTGGAAGTATGTTTTTGGAAATTAAATAAGTAGAAAAGCCAAATAGATGATCATATACAACTAAGAAATTAGTAAACTACATGACACAAAAATAGAGAAATGGGAAATATCAGAAATATGAGATGTTATAGTATATATTTAAATATTTTTGAAAGGTAATGGCTGAGAATTTTCTAGAAATTATAAAAAAGATGAATTCTCAGATTCAGGAAGCACAATGAGTCCTGCTCAAGAAAAATAAAAAATAAGAGAGAAAATGTTAATTTAAAAAAAAATTAGTAAAAATTCTTTAGAGATTTGTTTGTGCAAATACTGAAAGATAGAATGTAAATATACCTTTATTTTCATTCATTTTGATTTATTTTAATCTCATTTTTGGTTTTAGTTTTAGAACAAAAATTCATACTGGGATAAATCTATAATATAATAATATTCATATCAAATATACTTGTATACAGTCTAATTTGTACTATAAAAAGTAATGCTAATTAGTTTAATGTTAAAATGTGAGTTGGTTCTTTATAAATTGGATGGACACATACTAAAAGCAAAGGTCCTGAGCCCTTTCCTTTTAGTATCCCAGGGTGGGGAGGAGAATGAGGCCAACCACAGCTCATTCATTTGGTCAGCCTTTGTCAGGCACCTGCCAGGTACCAGGCACTCATCCTGGCATTGGGAAAACAATAAGTAAGCAAGATTGGCATGAACGTGACTTACGGGGAACGTATATTCTAATGGAGAAGACAGATAATAAGTAAACAAATAAAATAATTACTCATAGTGGTAAGTTCTTTGAGGATAAGGTGGGCAGGGTAGGGGTAAGGTGGGCAGGGTAGGGGTAAGACAGCACTCAATAGTGTGGTAAAGGAGGTACTCTCTGAGCAAGCGATGTCTGGGTTGAGAGCTGGAAAGAAGCAGCAGCTAACTGCAAAAATCAATCTTCCAGCCAAGGTGAAAGTCTAAGCCCTGAATCAGGAATGGGCTTGTTGCCTTCCAGAAGGAGAGGCCTCTGAGGCAGAAGTGGATGAGTAAGGACAAAACTAAGGTTAGAGAGACCCTCTCTGAATGTCTGCACATAAACTTATAATGGAGGAAAAGTACTTGCCAGCCAAAAACCCTGTGCCCACAGGATTGACATACTGACCTTCTTAAAGGTGGGCAGTCTCAGTCCCTGGACAGATGGAAGAATTAAGTGGACATCCTATCCTCTTAGGCAGTGATTGCATGTACGAACTCAAGATGTTTAAAGTTCCTTTGAACTCTAAAATTCTGTTATTCCATGAAGTAGGCACTGCAAGAGAACATTTCTAAGTTGATTGATCTAATTAAACAAAACGTATTTGCATAAAGATACCTGAGCATTTAAAATGAAGAAATTCAGTGCTCTCCTGAAAGGACATCTCTCTACAGAAGATCACACAGATGAAACAGTAAAATGATGCAGTTAAATCTGTGATGCAGCTAGAAACCGAGATTATGTAATACTTGACGAATGGATTATTTTCTTAGACTGGATTTAAAATTGTAAGATAGTATAACACAGAATTTGTAAGAATTTTTATTCTGGAACTTAATTATACCAAGTGTACTGCCATGAGTCCAAGAGTTTCTTCAGCCGTTATGTGATCAGTTCAATGTACATTTATTACCTGCCATGTACTTAGTCGAATAAAGTAAACTGGTAGTCATCAGACTTGGTCCCCCATAGAGCTTTTGACCTAATAAAGAGAAGAGGCATAGACACAAATCAATGTCATATGAAACGTAAATTAACAAGTGTTATAGTAGAGGTACAGTGACAGTTTATGGGAACTCAGAGAAGGGGATTATCAGGAATAGCCTCTTTTGAAGCTTTGAAGGATAAGTATGATTTTTGTCAAGTAGCAAAATGGGACCCATTTAGAGTAGTGTGGAATATAGAGCATACTGAGAATTCATTCAACATTATTTTGATGTGCCAAGCATTTTTAATGCATTTATGATGCAAGGGTTAGCAAAGTGAAGTCCTGCTTTCCAGTAAATATATATTATGTTAGGTGGTGATGAGTGTTGTGAGAAGAAAATAAAGCAACATACCCAGGATGCCAGTACAGGGGTTGCTGTTTTAGAAAGAGTACTCTGGGGAGGTTTTCCTGGGGCTTCATTTGAGCAGAAATCCTGATGAAGTGAAGGAGCAAGCAACATGGCTATCTGGGGGCCGAGTGCTGTGGACAGAGGAAATAGTAAGTGCAAACACATTGGGGTAGGAGTGTGCTGGGCATGTTCAAAGAACACTAGGAGGTCTTTGCAGCTGGAGTGGAGTGGGAGGGGGAAGATATGTAGTCAGTGTGGTTAGAAATGTGGGCTCGGCTAGGTTATGTGACACTGGAGATCATGGTAAGGACTTTGAGTTTACCTTGAGAGGGATGGGAACCACCAGAAAGTTTCAGAGGAGTAATATTAACTGACTCTAAAACAATTCCTCTGGCTCCTGTGAGGAGAATAGACTGTAGGTGCTGAGGGTGGAGAGGCAGACTAGTTAGGAGGTTTTTACAATAATAAAGTGGACAGGAAACGTTAGAACAGTAGGTTGGAAGGTCTTTCAGGCTGTGCTGAGTTAGATGATTAGAACTGATTTTAGTAGGCGATGGGGAGCTACTAATAATTTGCAGCATGATAAAATCCTAAAATTTAGGAAGAATAATTAGCAGTATTTGTGATGGATTAGGTGAAGGAGAGACTGTACCACAATTTATTGTGATTAGAAATAATTTGCTTTTTTGTTTCTATGAATATCAAGAAAGAAAAGAATAGTTTATTGGAAGACATCAAAAGACTGAAGCAAGACAAACAGGCTCTTGAAGTAGACTTGGAAAAAATGAAGAGAGAGAGAGATCAAGCCAAAGATCAGATTGCTTATGCCACAGGTAAAACACTGAGCTAAAACAGTTTACCTTTATACCCATAACTATTCTAATCTTGAATTTAAATAATAGCAGTTGGATAATCTAAGCAAAATGCTGTTTCTTGAAGTACATTGTAATTTTAGACACTTTTTAAATATTAGTTATTAATAGATATGTGCATAGTTTTAGCAGGAATAATGGCAAGATCAAAGAAAATCAAGGATTATTTTGTTATTTGTGGCATTTTATGTTAGTTCTTTACATGCCTATCACCCTAGACTGTGACCTTGCTGAGGGCATGGTCTGTCCTTTTTCCCTGAGTCTGAAATGTAACTCTCAAGTATTTGCTAAATGAACAAATAACCTTGCACTATGTAGAAAACACAAGGATAAATATGGCATTCTCCACCAAGGAAAACAAAGAGTAAGAAAAGAATACAGAAAAGTTTAATGTAAAAAAAAAGAAAGAAATTACAAATAAGCATAAGTCAGGGTGCTAAATAAGAGTTTGAGGGAGGAATGACATTTGAGCTGGGTCCTGACAGATGGTAAGATTCAGAAGTGAAGGAATGGAGGGAATCTGCCCAAGTGTGTTTCATCAGCATGTTATTGATTGCACCTATGAACTGGAGCTTAGGAAAGCAGAACACAGGGCTAGAAACATAGATCACAGGAGTTCTCATTTGCCAAAATAAAGAGTTCTCCTTTGTGATATTATGATCTTCAGTGTAAGATATGTATAATCAAATCCACTTATCTATTTGTAAGAAAATTACATTTACTTTCCTCATCTGTAAAATAGAATATTCATAATAGTACCCATCATATGTTTGTTGTATTAAGTAAAATCATGCATGGTAAGCACTAATGTTTGCTATTGTTACTTTTAAGTATAATCGTAGGGATTCTTTATTATCTCTTGAATCCAATATTTATTTTTCCATGAAAACAAGTTTACTTTTATAATAGTGGGAAAACAGTGTGTCAGAAATTTCTACATAGTCAATTTTGCTGAGTTTGAAGATTTAGATTATGAACATAATCTTTGTCTCCCCCCTAATAAATTAAACTAGACACTACCTTTCATACATCAGTTATTTTTTGCCTCTTATTTTTTTCATAATATTTTTATTTTAGATAGGCTTTGTTTTTCATTTAAAGTATTTTAATTTATTTTCATACTTTGAAAAGTTACAATAAGTTATTGAGTTACTTTATCTTATAGGTGAAAAATTATATGAAATAAAAATTTTAGAAGAAACACATAAACAAGAAATCAGCCATCTGCAAAAAAGATTACAATGGTATGCTGAAAATCAGGAACTTCTGGATAAAGATGCAGCTCGGCTTAAAGAAGCAAATGAAGAAATTGAGAAGCTCAAACTTGAGGTGTTATAGATTATTTCAGAAAGTATTTATGTAGATGAACCCTGTTCTCTTCAGCAGTCAGTTCTTCTTAGCCTTGTGTCATTGACTCAATCCTTTAAATTCTATCAAAATACCTAGTTTGGGTCTTGGTTCACTTTTAGATGTATAGTTTATTTTAGATTAGACTGCAAATAAATTCAAACTCTGTGTCATGGTCTGTCAGATCCCCACATGGTCTGAACCCTGCCTGCATCTCCAGCCTCATCACAATCACACTCAAACAAGTCATTCTCCTCCAGCCACACCAAACCTCCTGTTGGTTCTTGAACATACTAAGTTCATTCCACTTGTTGTCTTGGCCTAGATTACTCTGACCTTGGTTCTTCCCGTGTCTCACTCCTTCTCATTCAAGTCTCAGCTCAAATTTCTGCTCTCTAGAGAGACGTTTTCTGACCTTTTTATCTAATATAGCTGCCAGTTCCACGCCCTCTGATTCTTCCAGCACAGTACCATAACTGGGAATTAATAAATGAATGCATGAACTACCATTATGCTTGTTTCTCCTGGTGTTTCTCTGGTAGGTTTTAAATATGCTTCTCAATATGTTTTTACTTATTGATAGGTTGAGAAACTGAAAGCTGAATCTGGAAATCCATCTATTCAGCAAAAGATACGTTTAAAAGATAGAGCAGCTGATGTCAAAAAAATTCAAGATCTAGAGCGACAAGTATGTGTTAAGGGTAAATTTTCATTAAGATGTTTTATATAAAGTGCTTTTGTGTTTTCTCTTTTGTTTCAGGAGTTCCTGGAAGATGTAATCAACCTGGAAATTCTTATTTTTATACATTTATTTTAATATAAACTGCCCCTTCTTTAAATATACTTGGTATATGATAAAGTAACATTAATAAAAATAATAAACAATACCATTTTATATAATCTATGGTTTATGCATAATGAATTTTTAGACTAATGCGTCTCATTAGATGGTAGATCTGTTGATGAAAGGTAGTTTTGCATTACAGCTCTATTAGACCTCCAGGAGGAGGAAGCAGAATTTTGAAACTCTGGGTATAGAGTTAGTATGCCTTCTCCTGATGAAAGATCAGTGAGAGAGGAGTACAGGAAAAGAAATCCTTGAGTTGGGAATATGTTAGGAATGCTTGGGAAGTATTGCAAGACACCCTGGAAACAGAACATTCAGCCTCCCAAAGAGCTGGCCATATTTGGAGCTTTTACTATTTCCGCTTAGATATACTCATTTCATAGTCAGTATGGCTGGGAGACTTCAAAAATCCTATGACGACACTTATTAGGATAAAGATTTTTTTCATCGAAGTAGTTGTTTTGTGGAGTGGAATATTAACTTTTTTCTTCTGTTTTCAAAACTTTCTATATGTAGTGTTTCTATTCATAACTAAATATTAAAACAAAATAAGAATTTCCAGCCCTTTTTATAGGAGAGCATGATTCTGTAGTGAAGTTATGACACTTAAATGTATGGCTATTATTCCAT
>NW_024354500.1:11178126-11210417 GCF_902729225.1 Pteropus medius
AAAAACATTTATTTTGTATGATAGTCACACTAGTATCAGTGATTAAAGAATAATATTAAAAAGTAAAATTAAAGATCTAAATGAAATCTGATTTCCTCAAAAAATGTAATGTAAATTTCAGAAAAAGGAAATAAAAGAAATAAATTTCAAGAAATCAAAATTAGATTGAAAATATTCCTTAAAATATTAAATGAAGGATAGCTTTTGAGTTCTGATTATAATAAAAACCAATATTATCAAGCCCTCACTATACACTGGGCACTCTGCTAAGCAAATTTATGAAGACGAATATTATTTGATCCTCACTTAATTGTATCTGCACAGTGAAATTGGTATTGTTATTGTCCCCATTTTCCTGATCAGGAAAAAGTTTTGACTAAGGACTTGACACAGGTCAAGCTGGCGGTGCACTCTAACTCCAAATGTGTTCTAACCACTGCACTAGACTGACTGCCTCTCAGGTGCTATTTTATTTGATTGCATGTTCAGAAGCTAGAAAACTGTTCAACAAAAGAACTTAATTTTTTACTATATGTTTTTCAAAGATATCTTAATCATAATATCTTTAACAAAAGCAGATATACACACATGTGCATATGTAATACCAAGCTCTCATTTCTGTGCACACTGGTGCCGTTTGTTCTTCGAGAAAGACCATGTAATGTTTTATAGGCCAAATGAAAATTTTTATCATCTAATCCTTTTTCCTAAAAGGAGGAAAGACATCATTTTAAAATAGATTAAACTTCATTTGGAGGCAGGTTGAGGTAGGGTGGAGATTGTTGCAGGCAGGGGCTGATGCTTAGTAGGCTGTATGTTTATTGACATAAGTTTGTACATTCACGTGTATGTAAGTAATTTTTTAATAGATAATATAAGTATTGTCATTTGAGGGGATCTGTGGAAAAAAAGGAGGGGAAGAGCTTTGTCCTCAGAAAGATTGGTTATTACTAGTAAAATTATACCAAAATCTATCTCAAATGAATGTAAGAAGATTTCTGTGAAATAACCAGTACTTAGACATTGCACTATAGGGTTTTTAAATCAGATAATTTAATGATATATAATTTGAAATTGATTTGTGCTTCTGTGCATTTGCTTCAGTCCTGAGATATGATATAAACATCTCTTTGAAATCTAAACGTGACTCATATAGCATAATCTGTAACAAACTGCTTAATTTTAATATATTTATGGCCTTGCATATTATACAAAAATTTTTTAATAGGTTAAGGAAATGGAAGGAATTCTAAAGAGAAGATATCCTAATTCTTTACCTGCTTTAATATTGGCTGCATCAGCAGCTGGTGATACAGTGGATAGAAGTACGGTGGAATTTATGGAGAAAAGGATAAAAAAACTAGAAGCTGATCTGGAGGGTAAAGATGAAGAAGCAAAAAAGAGCCTTC
The DNA here is from genome assembly GCF_902729225.1 of Pteropus medius. Classification (NCBI taxonomy): domain Eukaryota; kingdom Metazoa; phylum Chordata; class Mammalia; order Chiroptera; family Pteropodidae; genus Pteropus; species Pteropus medius. The sequence goes on from NW_024354500.1 coordinate 11,179,536, forward strand.
GTACCATGGAACAACAGTTTCAGAAAATGAAAGTAAGTGCCAGGTAGCCATGGAGATGGGGCTGGGACTTCTTAAATCTCATTTTAATAAATAGCTCTAAACTTCCTTTCCCACAAAACCTTTACCATGAGTTTCATATGCTAACGAAACTTAGATTCATTCTATATTTTTGTCTTCTTTCAGTAATTTCTTATTTCAAACATGGAATAATCAAGCACAGTATAATCTTTACATAAGCTCCTCTCAGTGTTATTAGAATTAGTAGAAATTAAGTCATGGAAAGGCAGAGTACAGTATCTCTGATATATATTCAGTATAAATGTTTTTGAATTACCATGATTGAAAATATTTTCACTGGAACTTACATGTTCATTGACACATTATCACAGCTATCATAGTACATTGAAACTATTGCCATGTTGTTCTCCTCATTAGACTATGAGTTTGAAGGCAAGAACTGAATTTCTTTATCCCTAGATTCTGGCCCAGTGCCTAGTATAAAGTCCTAGCTAAATGAATATTCATTGAATGAATGAACAAACACCATGGGTACCTCTTTCCACAGAGTAAACTATTTAGGATATTTCATTTATAATACTAAATCTCCAGGATTCAAATTTCAGGCTGACTTACGCCTTACGAAATTTCTAAATTGATATTACTAAGCTGAAAATGTGCTATTTCTTAAAGACTTCAGTATCCCCAATTGCTTTTCCTATTTATCCTCAAAGTATAGTTTTATCGATTTGCATAGAGAAGGTTATACAATAACAGGTTTGATTGTGAGGTTTAAAAATAAGTTTTGGGATATACAAAAATGTATAAATTAATGTTTTGAAGCAACGTTAATTATGTAATTAATATATATTGAGAATATATAATGTTCTGCCCTTCAACGATTAGGACTTCAATACATTTGACTGACTCAAGGAACACAGAGTTGGAGCCATCAGAATACGTAATGAGTGCCTGAATGAAGGAATAGGTAGAACCTGGTAGAATGCAGGGCTTTGTTAACAGTGGTTAACTTCGTTAGCAGTGGTTTGGTATTACATGGATTCTTTTCTTCAGATTCAGTATGAACAGAGGCTAGAGGAGCAGGAGCAGCTACTTGCCTGTAAATTGAAGGAAGCACCCCAGAACCAACGTGACAACTCCAGGGTTAAAGCACTAGAGAAGGAACTTGATGACATTAAAGAAGCCCATCAAATCACTGTAAGAAACCTTGAAGCTGAAATAGACACTCTTAAACATCAGAATGCTGAGTTAGAACTCAAGAAAGATGATAAAGATGATAAAGATTTCCAGTCTATAGAATTCCAGGTGGAACAGGCTCATGCTAAAGCTAAACTGGTAAGACTCAATGAGGAGCTGGCTGCAAAGGGGAGAGAAATACAAGACCTTTCGAAAACTGTGGAGAGGCTTCAGAAGGAGAGGAGAATGATGCTATCTAAGCAGAATTCTAAGGGAAGGGAGGACATGACCACAAAAAGGGTGAAGAAAGATGTTCTACACCCAGGTAAAGGAAATGTTAACTCTTTCCCTGGAACCCTGAATAGCAAGCTTTACCAACCACATACTTTTACTGATTCCCATGTTTCAGAGGTTTTACAAGAAAACTGCAGATTGAAAAATGAACTGGAGAAATTAATTGTGGAGAGAAATGAGCTGAAAATGAAATCTGAAGTAGCTATGAACCAATTTGAGAATTCCATAAAAAGGTAAAATGTGAATTTGTAAATATATGAGGACATAAAAAGATAAAAGTTTAAAAATTATAAGATGCATTTCTTCTAGATAATTAGTTTGACCCTGAACTGAATTCATAACCAAATTTTAAGAAATGGGTTATACGTTGCTAAGCATAGATCTGTTTCAGAGTAGAATCCTGTACCTGTTGGAGGTCCAGATTCTGAGAACCTGAATCTCCATGTCAACCCAAGCAGTGATTTTGATCTAACTAGTCTTGTCTTTCTGCATATATCCAAATGATGTTAATAAGCTGGCCACTGGGCCTTCTTGCAAATGAGTATCATTTTTTACTATCGCCATAGGCAGATTGCTGTTAGAAAACTGGTTGACATTCTAAGAGGAAACAGTCCTTTTTTCCAAAATAACTTCAAATTAATATTGTGATCACATCCATCATGCCTTGAAGAACTTTTATAGTCATCCCTTTCCTTCTCAAAATCTCCAAGTACTATCTCCTGTCTCTTTGTTCCTCTGAGCCTTTTAACATGCTTTTTCGTCTGATGAAACCAAATTCTTTTCCTCTTTGTCTTTCTGTACCAGTTTTCCACAAGTAGCCTCTTCTTTTATTTCTACTTCGCTTCCTCTTAAATATGGCTATCATCCTCACTATTCTTTTAAACCTGATCAGTTATGACCTTTCCCAGTCTAGTGGAGTTTTCTCCATTCTCATTTTCCTTGACATTATCGATTATACTGCCTTTCCTGAAATGGTTTCCTCTCTTAATGTCCATGACTTGGCAGCTCTGACTAAAACTTTTTTTCTGTTTCTTTTAACTGACTCCTGACTCCTCTTCATGCGCCCCCCTCAAAAATCTGACTTTCTATGCCTAATTTGCTGAATTTCTTCCTGCCTATTTTTTTTTTGCTTGTTCATATTTCAAGTCCTACCTCTTTCACAAATTATTTCCTAGAGTTTCCTAGAAAATTTCCTGCTTCAACCTCCAACTCCTATATAATTTATGTACCAAGAAAGTACTAATCATAACACTGCCTTTGCAGCTTCTTAAGAACTGATATAAGATTATACTTTTGCAGCCTGCAAACAATAATAGGTTTGATTTGAGGTTTAAAGTAAGTCTTGGGGTATATAAAATGTGTAAGTTAATGTTTATGAAGCAACATATTAATTATGAAATTATATAGCATTATTGGGAAAATATAATGTTCTGCCCTTCAAAGATTGGAACTTTAATAATACATTTGACTGACTCAAGGAACAGTTGGAGGCATCAGTGTATGTAACGAGTGCCTGAATGGAGGAATAGGTAGGTCTTGTAGAATGCGGGGCTTCTCCTAGAAGAATGAGCATCGGAAGTGCCTAACATGTTTATTGATGAATTGGCAGCCATGTCTCATTGAGTCATCATGGTAACCATATTGCTTCCAAATTGAAACTTTGTTTCTTTAGTCTTGAAAATAATAGTAGCACTGAAGCTATTTGGAAAGGATCATATTCTTTCCTAGAAATAATTTAAAATGCAAGCTTTTCCTATAAATTTTTCTGTACATAATTTATAATTTTTTACTACTGTTAATCTGTTTCTCTGGGTTTGAGAGGTATTAACCTTTCCTAGTCCCAGATTTAGGTTGTTTTTTATTACAGTTAATATTGGTATTTTAGATTTTTATGCCTTTTTTAGACCCTTAATCACACTGTTTCCATGAATAAATATTCACATAGTCAAATAAGCAACTGATATATTTGTTTATAGTTTGAGAATTGTCATATTAATAAGTATCAACAGTGATTTACTATCTGCTTTGATTACAGTCCTGTCACTTTTAAATAATATTCCAGTAGGAGAGGAAATGGTTGTCTATAAGAAATGTATCAACTCTTTAGTCATAACTTTACCATTTACTAAACTGCTTCTGAATACATAAATTTTGTCATGGAGACAAATGAATAGTATCTCACACTTAATGGTCCAAAATAATTAGGTTCAGTTACCCTAATTATTATAAAAGAATTATTATAAAATTATAAAATTATTATAAAATTACCCTAATTATTATAAAAGAATTATTATAAAAAATAATTTATTCTCAGAGCATACAGCTAGCCCAGAGTTATAGGCATGGACCAAAAACTGGAGAATGTTGCCTTAGAGACAAAGCATTGGAGATTCTAAAGGGAACAACAGCGCTTATCGAAATAAGAGTCTGGGCAAGAAATCTAAGTTTATCTTAAAAGATAAAATGACAGGCTCTTTGCTTTAAATCCAAATAGAACATATACAGCCTTCAATTCCTTCAGGAAGTACAGCCCCAGGCTGGAGGTAAGACTCTGAGGTTCAGCTCTGCTGGGTTCAACCCCAGCTCTGCAACTTACTTATCTGGGACCATAGATGCATCTCTTTACTAAATTAAAGTTTGCCCTTTAAAAATTCAGTAAATAGTGAGCTTATGGAGTGGTAGTAAGAACTCACAGACATGTATAAGGCATGTGGACCAATGCAGTAGATAGTGGTGCCTCTCTCCCTTTGCTGCTTTAATTTCTAGGCTTCTTACACTATTTTTGTGCTAACTCTGAATTTGAGGCTGAAGGGCTGCTTTTATGTGTGGTTCTCTTTTGTTTGCCCTAAAGGGTCAAGGAAGATACTGCGGCACACATTACATCTCTCAAAGCATCTCATCAGAGGGAAGTAGAGAAACTCCTTTGCCAAAACGCAGTAGAAAATTCTTCTTCCAAAGTAGCTGAACTAAATCGTAAAATAGCAACTCAAGAGGTAGATGACTTTATCAAACTTTGACTTTAATGTGATTTTTTTTTTCAGTACTGCCAACAAAACATTAATTTGGAAATATTTTAACTGCGCTTTTTGAGGTTGGTGATAGAAATGGTAAATTAGTGTTGGCTTGATTGTATTTTTACATGAGAGAATGCCATTACCATATGTTTAACTGTTCTACTTTAAAGTTATACCTCTAAATAAGTGTTTTTACGGTTTTGTCCCTACATTTCTCAAGTAAATACTCCTCTAAATAGATTATAATGGATGACTGAGGGATATATCTAATATGATTGGGACCTTAGTACTTGAACTTGAATGTTGAACCATCTCCCTCCACCTTAAGTCCCAACTGACAAGTAATTGTCCTAGTCATTTCTCTTGCCTCATTATCTTTTATTCATTAAACAAATGATGATTTGAGGTCTGTAGACATTTAGGCACTGGGGATAAAATAATGAACAGAGAGATACACACATCTCTAGCCATTATGAAGCATAGTCTTTTAAGAATTGTGACAGGGTATGCTGACAGCTCATACACATTTCCTCAAATGTGTCTTTTGTGTTGGATACTATGTATGTCTACTTGGAATACTTATGAATGTCTACTGTGTGGCCCATCTTCTGTGGTATTAATAAGTTAAAAAAAAAAAAACAGCATTAAAATAGAATTTACAACTTCCAAAAGATAGATCTAAGAAAAAAAAAGAAAAAGAAAATATGGCAGAATGTTAGCAGTAGGTAATTATAGTTAAAGAATATATGAATGTTCTTTTTGGTCTTCATTTTTCTGTAGATTTTAATTTTACAAACAAGCTGAGGGAAAAAAAACTTCAAGAAGTAATTATCTCACCACTATCTCTCCCACCTATAATTATTTAATAGCATCTTAATTAAAAATAAATCCCTTAGTTGGGGAAGTTTGAATATGGACTGGATATTAAATATTATGAAATTATTGTAAATTTTCTTATGTATAAAAATGTCACTGGTTTTGTGACAAAATACCCTTATAACAAGGAGATGCATGTTGAAAATTTCATTTGGGGTACTTAAGGGTGAAATGTAATTAGATCTGTAATTTAATCTCAGGTAACTTAGAAACAGAGAACTTTGACTGTTTTTAATGCTTTAATGAATAATATTTAATTGCTTTTCAAAAGTAACCATTATACAGCCTTGCAGATAACCTCTCTAGCTTTCTTCCCCCCATACAAGAAGGGTGTCAGTGGGCAGTATAAACATTATATCAAGTAATTATATAGTAAGGAGGGGTCTGGGAGAGGTGGAAAAAGTAGTATCATTATGCCACAGTGCCATAAATTGTTATTTTCCCAAAATTTTAAATGTAATATTGAAATTTATGAGTTAAATGGAAGTCACTGCAGTCTGATCATAAAAGATAAGCATTAGAGATAAAAGATAAGAATTTTTCCTACATTTTTGCAGTTACTTGATGGAAGAATTTATGTATTTCAGTTTTTTTGTTTCAAATATGAGACTAACATTTATTTCACATATTATTAGGCTTGTGTTATCTTTATTTAGTCAATAGCTCTTTATTAAAACTATTATTCTGCTTAACAAAATATAAAGATAATATTAGCCACTTTCTTCAGATTGCTTAGACTTTACAGAGGTTCATTTTAACATGTATTTTTATAGAGATATTTATAGAGGTATTTTTTAGGCCTTAAGAAGAAAAGTACTAGAGATAAAGAAGCCAAGTAGTTACAGTTATTAATTTGTAATGTATGTGATACTTTATATTAAATGTGGAAACAAGAAAATGAATCTATTTGATGAGTTTAATTCATTCATTGAACTTAATTTTTATGGCAATTTATTTCAAAGTTAGAACTTGGTAATTTTAAAATACTAGGATCATTTTTATTTTTAGTACAAACAAAAGTCATTAGTTAGCTTTCTTGTATTTTTCAGATAATATTCTAGGAAGAGCTTTAACTTAGTACTTCTAACATAATTTCCTAGATACTTATAAAACATTTCCAAAATCAAGTTAAAGAGATGCAAGATAAACAAGAGTCTCTTGTTGTTTCTCAAGTTCGAGAAGAAATCCTACAGAAAGAGGTAAGAAATAACTACAGAAAGAGGTAAAAAAACTACAGAAAGAGGTAAAAAAATATTGGGCTAACAAGCTTCTTCATAAATTTTTAACTTAAATGTACAAGTAGATATAATTTGAAAATATCTGTCATATCAAGAAAATATTAACAACTTGTTTATGGAAAGTCTGCTTTCCCCAGATGAACCTCAAATATCAATGAATTAAGTTATTTATATGTTTGCATTTGTTGATATTTTCTGGGCGGTGGGGAAATGGAATTGTTTGGTTCTTTTGTTTGATTATTTAGAAGGTAAAATTGGATGGTTAAAAGTCATTTCTGCATTAAGTACTAAGACTATTTAATTTGGTTAAGAAATACGTAAACCAATTATGACAGTGATGCTGGATCATGAATCATAATACCATTACAGGATATAAATCTTTCTGGAAACTCACTATTTTTATTACTCTAAAATTCTTTTGGTTTTAGAAAGTGTGAAAAAAATAAGCTGTGTATTCTGTTCTTTGAAATACACAGAAGCATAAACTATTTTTATTATTTAAAGATTTATTGAATCAAACAAAACATACAACTGATTGCATTATGAAAATATTGATGGAAAAGTATGCCATAATTGCACAACTGTCAATTTAAAAAGTCTTAATATTTGAAAGGCATCATGCATTCTTTTTAATCTTTAAGATGTACATAAACCTTGTTGTATAAGCAGTAAGTTTACAGAACCTCATATACCTGAAGTACCATTTTTAGGAAAAGCAGTAAAAGCAAGTGTGTGTTCATGTTTGCAAGATAAAGATCAAGGTCAATTTTAGTCAGGTTATAGTGTTCTCAGTTTAAGAATGGCTAAAATATTTGAAAATAGAAGAGCTGCAAATACATGATTTTCAAGCCTGTTTACTGGAAAATTTAAGTAAAGCACTTCATCTCTTGAATAATGGTCATGATAATCTGCCGTTTAATATGAAGTATATTTATAATAGTTGTTGTAACAGGGCTAATTTATTCCCACTACTAATAACCTACAGAGGGTCCTCCCTCATGTCCTGTGTTGTTATGAGGCAATTCTCAGGCTCATGCAAATATGAACTATTCCCAGCCCTATATGAGCTCCAGGAATTGTTCAGGCTACTATTAACAATGGCTTCATAACTGCCTCCTGGCAACAAACTAGGCAGTCATAGAGCTCATCTTGTTTCCCTTCTCTCATGAAGCACAGTCTTGCAATGCCGTTAGCCAGTGTTTGAAAACAGTTTCCTGTATTGTCTGATCTTTCTGGTTGGTTAAGAAAGGGGTATAATTACTCCTGTCTCTTTTACTTCATTGTGCCACAGGTGAAAACACACTATACATTTTTAAATGGTGGTAAATTCTGTTTTGTTTTTTGACTGTTTCTTTTAGATTTTTGTTAATTTTTTATTTAAATATACTTGTTATATAATATTATGTAAGTTTATTAGTTTAAGGTGTACAATATAGTGATTAAACACTTTTATACCTTACCATGTGATCACCCCACTAATTCTTGTAATCATCTGTCACTGTGCAGACTTATCACAGTATTATTATTGTATTCCCCTTCACATTTTCACGCAGTCCCCCAGCCCCTCCCTTTGTTAACCATCCCTCTGGTATCTTTATATTAATCTGTTTTTGTTTTGTTTGTTTTGTTTTTTTAGATTCCACATATAAGTGAAACCATACTGTATTTTTCTTTCCCTGTCTGACTTATTTCACTTAGTATAATACTCTCTAGATCTATCATGTTTTCTCAATGGCAAGATTTCATTCTTTTTTATAGCTGTATAATATTCCATTCGCGTGTGTGCGTGTGTTTGTGTGTGTATGTGTGTGTGTGTGTTTGTTTTCATACACGTACATATACATGCATACACACCACATCTTTATCCATTCATTTATTGATGGACACCTAGGTTGCTTCCATATCTTGGCTATTGTAAATTATCTTTTATTTTCAAATTAATGTTTTTGTTTTCTTTGGATAATTACCTAGAATTGTTTGGTGGATGTTTTGCAGAATCGCCATACAGTTTTCCATAGTGGCTGCACCAATTTGCAATCCCACCAACAGTGTACAAGGGTTTCCTTTCTCTACATCCCTGCCAACACGTATTATTTGTTGACATTTTAATAATAGCCATTCTGACTGGTGTATGGCGGTATCTCATTGTAGTTTTAATATACATTTCCCTAATGATTAGTGATATTGAGCATCTTTTCATATGTCTATTGGCCATCTGTATGTCTTCTTTAGAGAAATGTCTTTTCATGTCCTCTGCCCATATTTTGATCAGATTGTTTTTTTGTTATTAAATTGTATGAGTTTCTCATATATTTTGGTTATCAATTCCTCATCTGATATATCATTTGCAAATATATTCTCCCATTCAGTAAGTTGTTTTTGTTTTGTTTCCTTCGCTGTGCAGAAGCTTTATAGTTTGATGAAGTCCCATTTGTTTATTTTTCCTTTTGTTTTCTTGCTCGTGGAAACATATCCAAAAAGATATTACTCAGACTAATGATAAATAGTTGACTACATAAGTTTCCTTCTTGGTTTCAGGTCTTGCATTTTAGTCTTTAATCCATTTTGAGTTTATTTTTGTATATGGTATAAAAGAGGGGTCCACTTTAATTTTTTTTTGCATGTATCCAGTCTTCTCAACACCACTTGTTGAAGAAACTTTCATTATTGCATATTCTCACCTCCTTTCTTGTAGATTAGTTAACTGTGTAAGCGAGGCTTATTCTGGGCTCTCTATTCTGATCTATGTGTCTGTTTTTGTGCCAGTACCATACAGTTTTGATTATTATAGCTTTGTAGAATAGTATGAAATCAGGGAGCATGATACCTCCAACTTTATTCTTTCTCAACATTGCTTTTGCCAGCTTGGGTGCACTGGGGCTGCAGGGTCGAGGCTCGGGGCTTCCTGATATACACAGGGCTACTCAGTGTGCTCTTGGGACACTTTGTTGTACCCTTTTGCTTCAACTGTCTGTGATAAAGCAGGGTGTGGACAGGGCTGCTTTGTGTGCTTGCATCTCAGTGCCCCACTAACTCCGCCTGCTCTTTCAGTGGGGCAGGCATGTATGCACACAGCTGCACTTTGCTAGTTCTGTACTCACTGGTACCAGAGAACCTAGATCGTGCCCTCACCCTCTGTCCATGTTCAGGGGAAACATAAACAACAGCACTCACTGGTTCCTACAGTCATAGGTTCTTTCAGCTCTCAGAGAGTTCTTGTGGTTCCCTGACCTTCTCTGTATGGCCCCTCTGTCTTGCTTGTGCAGAAGTTGTTTATTTGGTTCATAGCTGTTTTTCAGGAGGAATTGCTCTAAATAGGTGTACATTCAATGTGTTTAAAGGGAGTGAGCCTCCATGTACACTGCCATCTTGGACCTACCTCCTAAAACTGCTTGTTTTTTGGGTTGTTTTTTTTTTCTTTGTAACTATCAGAAAACTAAGTGATTTCAAATTTTTCAACATAGTTCAAATCATTGGGTAGTGAACCATCTCCCACTTAGCTTGTTAATTATGGAAACCCAAAAGGATTTTTCTATACTCTGAATTTTGTTCCATGACTCTGTTACCTAAAATGTTTTAAAACCTCATCTCTTTGAAATCATATCTGCTGCAATGGAGTGAAAATCTTATCGAGCCTCTAGTGTGTCTTCATTTAGTTGATGCTAACTCATGTATTCCTCATGTATTCCTCCAATGGCTTTTTCTTTTTCATACTCTAATGAAAACAGTTAATTTTTAAAGTTTTAGCATTCATCATAGATTTTCAGTTTTGTTTTTTGACTTCCTGCTTGACTCCAACAATCTGTTCCTTTATTTCTTTGCACTCTGAAGTTATAGAACGAAGACTTGAATCTTTACTCAGACTCCCTAGAGACAACGGAGATGCTTGATGCTATTTTCATGTTCTGCAGTTAGTATATGTATTTTACTAATCATGGGTTCTTTTTCATCAATGGAATTTTTTCTTTTTGTGTGTGTGTGTGTGTGTGTGTGTGTGTGTGTGTGTGTGTATGTGTGTGTGTGTGTGTGTAATATTCCATAACAGATTTAGAAACCATTCATGAGTAATCTCTAATAGGAACCCAGGGACTACTGTGGCCATTCATAAAAACTATCAAAATTCTTATTGTAATTTATCTTATTAAACAAAAACATTTTCATGGCCAAAAGCTCTTCTGAAAGAGTTTATCGAGCTGTATATGCTAGCCTGAAAAAAGGGACCAGGTCCTGGGTTATGCAGTCTGAACCAACAGCAGTGGGACTAGGTGGAAGAGACAAGAAAGCATGTCTCCTGTCCTAGAGCTGACAGGCTCTTTTATGCATACAGTTTGGGGAAGAAAGATCTAAGTTGTTTTGAAAGAATTTTTTACATTGGCTGTAGATTAAGTGGGTGGGAGAAGGGGAAGCATGGCTAGTTCTGGGATAGGAAAAGGTGTTCGCTCCTTTGCATTGGTGGTAGGCAACAGTCCAAAAAGTTCATGTGTAAGCAAGATTCAGAAACGCCAGGTGGTCAGTGGCGCCAGGCTATTCTCTTTAGATAATCACAGAAATAGCCACCTGAAAAGTAATTCAAAGTTTCAGTGTATACCCAGGAATGTAAGCAGTCTTTTGTTGGTTTTGCCCTGCAGTTCTTAACTGATTAACCTCTCTTGCTTCTGTTTTCTACCCTCTGGCCTGCTGTGATTAATTTATGACATCTCAAAATTTTCTCCTTGTTAATCTCAAATATTCCTCAGCTAGCTGCTGGTTATTTTATGAACAAATAGTAGGATGATCATGGAGTTTATGATAATATCTGAGTTTAAATTCTTGATTTGCCACTGTAAGGCTCGCTAGCAGGTTCAAGTAAACATTTAGAGTCACACAATGACCATAAATCACACTTGGTACTTCAGATACAGGCCAGGAAAGAGCAAGGCAGCACTAGGCATTTCTCTTCAATGCAAGTAGTTCTCACAGCAGTCTATACAGCTGGGCAGGAGACAGCACAGGTGCAAGGGAATAAAACACCTTGCAGGTGGAGAAACCACCCAGGCATAGACACCCCATATTACACAAGAACCAGTGCCTCTTATAAATAACCCACAAAGTGGTTCCCACAAGGACATGCCCAGTATAAGAGTTGGTCAATATTATAGGCTTTTGGGATATAGTAATGAATAAAATGCCTGAAGATCTTGCCCTTACGGACCTTGCATTCTAGCGGGTGAGACAGAAAAAAAATCACTAATTCTCATTAGTGTTATTCATTTCTGTCCCTGTTGAGCATGAATTCAATATTCCATATATTTTGCATACTAATGGTAATACATATTAACAGAGAAATTAGAAGGTATAAACTTGCCTGCGATCCCACCACCCAGATGTCTATTATGTTATCTATTCTTCCAGATTTTTTCCATTTATACATATATAGAAATAGTGTGGGTGTTGTGCTCATGTATGCACACATGCAAAATACATGTTTATGTGTGTATTCTGCATGCATATATGATTTTAAAGTATATTTTTAACCTAACAGTATATAAATTCTTTTCCAGTTTTACTGGGATATAATTGATAAACAGCACTGTATAAGTGTACAAAATAATGATCTGACTTACATATATCATGAAATGATTACCACAGTAAACTAAGTTAGTATCCATTATCTCATAGTTTACCCCACCCCCCACCCCCCCAAAAAAATAGTACTGTTTTCCTTGTGATGAGGACTGTTAGGATTTACTCTTAACAGCTTTCATGTATTGTACCATATAGCACTTTTAACTATAGTGATCATGTTTTACATTACATCCCTAGTACTTATTGATCTTATAACTGGAAGTTTGTACCTTCATCCAATTTCTCCACCACCACCCTACCCCTACACAAGTCCAATCTCTATTTCTGTGAGTTGGCAGGGGGGTGCTGTTTGTTTTTTTCTTTTTGGATTCTACATATGAGATCATATAGCATTTATCTCTGACTTGTTTCTCTTAGCATAATGCCCTCAAGGCCTTTTTGTGGCTGAATATTATGCCATTGTGTGTGTATGTGTGTGTGTGTGTGTATGTCATGTTCTTTTTAACCATTCATCTGTCAGTGGACACTTAGGTTGTTTCCACATCTTGGCTATTGTGAATAATGCTGCTATGAGCAAGGGGGTGCAGATGTCTCTTTATCATAGTGGGGTTTTTTTTTCCTTCAGATGTTTTTCCACAGTGGAAATGTTGGATCATGTGATAGTTCTATTTTTAATTTCTTGAGGAACCTCCATAATGTTTTCCATAACGGCTGCGCCAATTTGCAATCCCAACAATGTGAAAGGGCTCCCTTTTCTCCACATACTCTCCAGTATCTGTTATCTCTTGTCTTTTTGATGATAGCCATTCTTACAGACCTGAGGTAATATCACATTGCATTTTTAATTCTCATTTCCATAATGATTAATAATTTGTACATCTTTTCATATACCTGTTGGCCATTCATATATTTTCTTTGGAAAACTGTCTGTTCAAGTCCTTTGCCCATTTCGTAATTGAATTATTTTGTTTTTTTGTTGTTGTTGTCATTGTTTGTTATTGAGTTGTATGAGTTCTTTATTGTGGATATTAACCCCTTGAGATCTGTTTTGTAAATTTTTTTCCACTTTTCATTTCATATTCTTGTTTCTTTTGCTATGTAGAAGCTTTTCAATTTAATGTAGTCCCACTTGTTTGTATTTTATTTTGTTGCTTGTGTTTTAGGTAATATTCAACATATTGTTGCCAAGACCTATGTCAAGATTTTTTTATATGTTTACTTCTAAGAGTCTTATGATTTCAGGTCCTACATCTAAGTCTTTTAATCATTTAGAGTTAATTTGCATAAGTTTGTAAAATAGGGATCTAGTTTCATTCTTTTGCATGTGACTGTCCAATTTTCCCAGCACCCATTATTGAGGAAACTGTCTTTTTCCATTGAGTATTTTCAGCTCCCTTGTCAAATATTAGTTGACAATATATGTGTGAGCTTACTTCTAGGCTCTCAATTTTGTTCCACCGGTCTACATCTGTTTTTAATACTACTACCATGCTGTTTTGATTACTATACCTTTAGAACATAGCTTGAAATCAGGAAGTAGGCTGCCTCCTGCCTTTCTCAGGATATTTTTATGACTATTTGGGGTCTTTTGTGGTTCCTTATGTTATAGGATTATTTTTTTCTATTACTGTAAAAAATGCTCTTGGAATTCTGGTAGGGATTGCATTGATCTATAGATGGCTTTGAGTAGTATGGCCATTTTAACAATATTAATTCTTCTAATTCATGAACACAGAATGCCTTTCCATTTTTCTGTATCTACTTCAGTTTCCATCATCCATGTCTTGTAGTTTTCAGTGTAGAGATCTTCACCTCCTTGGTTAAATTCTTTTCTAAGTATTGTTTTCAAAACTATTATAAATGGGATCATTTTCTTTATTTCTTTTTCAGATAATTCTTTGTTAGTATGTGGAAACACTACTGATTTTTGTATGTTAATTTTGTATCCTTCAACTTTATTGAATTCATAGAATAGATCTGTTTTGGTTTTTTTTTTGTGGACTCTAGGATTTTCTATATATAAAATCATGTTACCTATAAATAGAGACAATTTTATTTCTTCTTTTCTAATCAGATGCCTTTCCTTTCTCTTTTTCTTGCTGATTGCTCTGTTGAGGACTTCCAGTAATATGTTGAAGAGGAGTGGTGAGAGTGAGCCCTTGTCTTGTTCCTGATCTTAAAGGGAAAGCTTTTAACCTTTCACTGTAGAGTATAATGTTATCTGTAGGTTTGTCGTATATGGTCTTTATTATCTTGTGATACATTCCTTCCATACATAATTTGTTAAGAGTTTTAATTACAAATGGATGTTGAATTTTTTCAGAATCTCCTTTCGCATCTATTGAGATGATAGTATGATTTTTTTCATTGTGTTAATGTGATGTATCACATTGATTGATTTGCATATGTTGAAATATCCTTGCATCCCAGAGATAAACCTCACTTAATCATGTGAATGCTCTTTTTAATATACTGAATTCAGATTGCTAGTATTTTATTGAGACATTTTTCATCTGTATTCATCAGATCTGGCTTGTAGTTTTTTGGTAGTGTCTTTTTCTAGCTTTGCTATCAGTGGAATGCTGACCTTGTTAAAATGAGTCTGGGAGTGTTACTTCTTTATGTTTTGGAAGAGTTTGAGAAGATTTAGCATTAGGTCTTTTTTAAATGTTTGGTAAAATTCGCCTTTGAAGCCGTCTGGTCTTGGGCTTTTCTTTTTTGGGAGTTTTTGATTACTGATTGAGTCTCCTTTAATAATTGGTCTATTCAGATTTTCTACTTCTTTCTGATTTCGTCTTAGTATGTTGTATGTTTCTAAGAATTTTTCCATTTCTCTGGATTGTCCAGTTTCTTGGCACACATTTGTTTATAGTAGCCTCCTATGATCCTTTGTATTTCTGTGGTATCTGTTGAAATGTCTCATTTTTCCTTGGTTAGTGTAGCTAAAGTTTTGTCAATATTATATATTCGAAGAACCAACTCTTAGTTTTGTTAATCTTTTCTGTTGTTTTCCTGTTCTCTTTCATTTATTTCTGCTCTAATCTTTATTATTTCTTTCCTCTTCTAACTTTGGGGTCATTTCTTCATTTTCTAGTGCCTTGAGGCATAGAGTTAGGTTGAGATCTTTTTTGTTTCATAATGTAGGCGTTAATTGCTATGGACATCCCTCTTAGAACTGCTTTTACTGCATCCTATAAGTTTTGGTATATTGTGTTTCTATTTCTGTTTGTCTCAAGATACCTTTTTATTTCTCCTTTAATTTCTTTTTAGATGCACTGGTCACTCAGGAGAGTGTTGTTTAATTTCCATGTATTTGTGAGTTTTCCTCATTACTGATTTCTAGTTTCATACCATTCTGGTCAAAGATTTAAATCTTCTTGAATTTTCTAGTTTTGTGGCTTAACATATGATCTGTCTTCAGAATTGTTACATGTGCTCTGGAGAAGAATGTGTATTCTGCTGCTGTCAGAGTGAATGTTCTGTGTGTGTGTGTGTGTGTGTGTGTGTATCATGAGCATTTGCTCTGTTGCGTTGTTCAAATCTGCCATTTTTCCTTATTGATACTCGGTCTGGATGATTTATATGCTGTTGAAAGTGTGGTATTAAAGTTCTCAAATATTGTTATATTGCTATTTCACCTTTTAGCTCTGTTTTTACTTTACATATTTGGGTGTTCCAAAATTGTGTGCATAAATACTTAAGAATTGTTACATCTTAATGGATTGACCCTCTTATTGTTAGATAATAGCCTTATCTCGTTTTACCACTTTTAAAGTCTGTTTTGTCTGATATAGGTCTCCTACCTCTGCTTTATTCTATATATTATTTGTTTGAAATATCTTTTACCATCCCTTCGCTCTCATTCTGTGTCTGTCTTTAAGGCTAAAGTGAGTCTATCGTAGATAGTATATCATTGAATCTTAGTAATTTTATTTATTCAGCCAGTTTGTGTCTTTTGATTAGAGAATTTAATTCATTTAAAGTAATTATTGATAGATAACGGCTTATTGACATTTTGTCCATTGCTTTCTGGCTGTTTTGTAAATATATATTTCCTTGTGTCCTATTCTGCTGTCTTTTTTTGTGTTTTGTTTCTTTTGTTATTAGTATGCTTTGACTTTTTTTTAATCATGCTTTTATATAAATACTACAGGTTTTTCCCTTGTAGTTATCATGAGTCTTACTTAAAATATTACAAAATTATATATAACACTCTATTTCGAACTAATAAAATCTTCAATAGAATTTCTAAACTTTACACTTTTACATCTCCTTTCCCTGCATTTTAGGTTATTACTGTTACTATTTGCATACCTTTTATATTGTGTAACTGCTCTTATACAATATAAGAGCAGATTGCTGTAGTTATTATTTTTACTACATTTGCTTTTTAACTTTTAAACTAGAGTTGTAAGTGAATAATGCACCACTATTACCATATTACAGAATCTAACTTTTACTATATATTTACCATTATCAGTGAGTTTTTACAGTACCTTATGTTTTTATCATGTTACCTCTTTTTTTTTTTCACTCAAAGTACTCTCTTTAGCATATTTTTTGTGAGGCAAGTGTAGTGGTGATGAACTCCCCCAGCTTTTGTTTGTTCAGGAATGTCCTTTATCTCTCCTTCATTTCTGATGAATTGCTTTGCCGGTTATAGCATTCTTAATTGACAGGTCTTTTTTAATATTTTGAATACAGTCATGCACCACTTAATAGTAGGCATACATTCTGAGAAATGCATCAGGCGATTTTGTCATTGTGGGAACTTATATAGTATACTTACACAAATCTAGATGGTATGGTCTACTGTATACCTAGGTTATTATGGTATAGCCTATTTCTCGTAGGCTATGAGCCTGTGCATCATGTTCTTATACTGTAGGCAGTTGTAACACCATGGTATTTGTGTATCTAAACAAATCTGAACATAAAAGAGGTACATTTAGATATAGTATAAAAGATAATAAACTGTGCATGTATGGTATGCTTGTTGGAGCAGGAGGAAGACTGGAAAAAGGCACCATGGGAAGGGAGAGTAGATGTTTGGAGGAGGGAGGGAGGCAGAATTGAAAAAGATACAGAGAGAGATAGCTCAAGGTGAGAAATAAGAGGCCGAAGAGAAAGAGAGCAAGAGAGGGAGGGAGGAAGGGGAGAGAGAAAGGAGACTGGGAGGAAAGAGAGATAAAGAGAAAAGGAAGGGAAGCAAGTAAGTGCACACATGTGTGGGAAGTGTCTCCAGACTCCCCCACCCACTCCTCTTGCTCTCTCATCAACTCTTACCCCTGGCAAAGTCAGGTCCATGGGCGCACAGTGGGTGGACAGCATGCTGAGCCTCTTCACTTATTTAAACCACCTAGATCCAGCAGTAAATTCACCATCATTGTTGGGTCCAGCCTTTACTTTCAACATTGGAAACTAACTTTTTGCTTATAATCCATTATAATCTTTTGGGACCACCGTTGTTAATGCAGTGTCATTGACCTAAATGTTATGCAGTGCATGACTGTATATCATTCTCATTGTCTCCTGTCCTGAATGTTTCAGTTGAGAAATCCACTGATAGTCTTAATGGGGTTACCTTGTATGTGATTTCTCTCTTTTCTCTTGCTGTTTTTCAAAATTCTTTGACTTTTGACAGTTTGATTATAATGTGTTACAGTGTAACCCTAATCGGGTTCAACATATTTGGGGTTCATGGATTTGGATGTCTGTTTCTCCTCCAGGTTTGGAAAGTTTCTGCCATTATTTCTTTAACTATATTTTCTGTCCCTTTTTTTTCTCCTTCTGTATACCAAAATGGAGATGAGATACTGTTTCTTTTGATTATGACCCATAAGTCACATAGGTTTTCTGTACTCATTTTCATTTTTTTCTTTTTGCTTCTATGACAAGATAATTTTAAATGGCCTTTTAGATCACTGACTTTTTTCTGCATGGTCAAGTCTGTTGTTGAAGCTGTTGAATTCTACAGTTCAGTCATATTTTTCAGCCTTAGGATTTCTTTGTTGAACTTGTCTTTTTGTTCTTGCATTGTTTTCCTAATTTCATTTAGTTAAGTCTGTGTGTTCTTGTAGTGCTCTAAACTTAAGATGATTGCTCTAAATTTTTTGTGTGACATTTGTAGATCTTTTATTCATTAGTTTCCTTCGAAGTTGTCATTTTTACCAGAGTTTCTTGGTCTTTGATTCTTTTTGTTGGTATCTTTGTATTCAAGTAAGTGGTCTCCTCTTCCAGCCTTTACAGGTTCACTTTGGCAGAGAAAGTTCTTCACAAGCTCATTTTGGGTTTCTAGCCATGTCTACCAGTAACATTTTTGGGCATGTGGGGCTTGCTATAAAGGTCTGTTGTTATGTGCCATATAACTTTTCAGTCAACAGTGGACCGCATATACTGCGGTGGTGCCATAAGATTATAAAGTAGCTGAAAAATTCCTATTGCATAGTGACATCATAGCCATTGCAATGTAGCACAGTTATTATTCACCTGGTTATAGAAATGCTGGTATAAATAAATCTATTGTTTCTAAGTCATATAAAAGTATAACACATGCAATTACGTACAGTACATACTACTTGATGATAATACTTGACCATGTTACTGGTTTACATATTTACTATACTTTTTAATTGTTATTTTACAGTGTTCTCTACTCAAAAAAAAGTTTGCTGTAAAACATTATACCTTGTTACACTGGCAGCAACCTCATACATCTCATGTTCATATCTCTTGATTGCATAATTTTCTCTTATACTTGATTTAATCTCATGTTCTATAAATTTTGTGTAGTGTAAGTGTACAGTGTTTATTGGTTTACCATAATATACAGCAATGTCCTAGGCCTTCACATTCACTCACTGACTCACTCATAGCATCTTCCAGTCCTGCAAGCTTTATGGTAAGTGCCTCGTACAGGTGTACCACTTTTCATCTTTTATACTGTATTTTTTACTGTACTTTTTCTTTGTTTAGATAAATAAATACCATTGTCTTAACAGTTGCCTATAATATTCAGTATAGTAACATGCTGTATAGGTTTGTAGCCTAGATATGTAATAAGCTATACCATCCAGGTTTATGTAAGTATACTCTGTGATGTTTGCACAACAACAAAATTGCCTAACACATTTCTCAGAACATGTCCCCATTGTTAAGCAACACATGGCTACTTTGGAGCAAGGCCACTGCCCAAACTCTGAGGTCTGAGTATAGTCGGACAGATATCTAGTTTGGTTCCCTGTAGGAAGGGCTCTTTGGTCAGGCTTACTAGACATTCACGACTAGATATTATACTTAGCTTCTCTGCCCTGGAAAGGCAGCAAGACAGACCCCAAAGCCTGCTCACCTTGTTGTTTGGGGACCTGAATCAAGCAAGACTGTGTACTGAATTCTCTGGGCAAATGGGGCCATCTGTTTTGTTCTGTAGACAGGGAGACCCACAGGTTGTGCTTGCTGTTCAGTTGCCGCTTTAGGCAGTGCTCTAGTTAGGTTCCCTGGTCAGAGAAGCTGAAAGCTGTATTATTCAGCAATGTGAGGGGCTACAAAATATTTTCCTGCCTAGGCATAGTGGGAGAACCAGCTCAAGTGCTGGTAAGGCTCTTTATTTGTGGTCTTGACTCAAGCCAACCAGTACCCCAAGATCCCTGTCTGAACAGGCCACTGGCTTTGCTCTGTAGACTATCATTTCTGCCATGGGCACAGGGAATGAAAGCTATTAGTTATTGTAAAAACTCAAGATACCTTTGGTAACAAGAAGCCTCTTATATACATTTTTTTTTTTTTTACAAAGAAGATGTGGTAAACATTCTTACTTCTTAAGACTACCTGTTAAAAACTACTTATTTCCTTGCTATCATAGTTTTTCATGTACTTCATAACTCCATTTTAGATTACAAAACTCTTAGAAGAATTGAGAGAAGCCAAAGAAAGCCATACACCAGAGATGAAACATTTCATGGGCTTAGAAAAGAAAATTAAACAGATGGAAATGAGACATAAACAAAGAGAGCAGGAACTTCAACAGGTAAAGTGGTAAATCACATTTACATATTTGTATAGTTCTTCACTTTTAAGTAACCTCCAGTTTGGTAAAGTTTTGTCATTCTTAGCAAAACTTCTTAAAGTGTTTCCATTATATATTGATATTTTTAAAATAAATATATAGCTTTTAAGAGAAAGACTAAATCTCAAATATCTGAAGATTGGTTTGCCTTACATTCGAAGAAATAAAGATACAACTTGTATCATGTTCATAATGATTGATGGTACCTAAAAAGTTCATTTCAATAAAAGTTTGTAAGAAATATATTTACATTAAAATGCGATCATTTAAATTATTATGTGCCTAATACTAATAATAATTACTATACTTAATTATAAACAGGTAAATTAATAGAAATCAGAAATGGCAAAAGTAAGGGCATGATGTGTTTTTAGGCATGAGCCTTGGTGCTGATATTTAGTTTGCCTGGAATGGAACAACAAAATATCAAACTAAGTGGATTAAAAAACTAATTTTCTCACTATTTGGGAAGCTAGAATTCCAAAATCAAGGTTCCAGTCGATTCATTTTCTGGTGAGAGTTCTCTGATGCCTCTTCTTATAAAGACACTAATCCAGTCCATCTAAAATGTTCAGGCCCCTACTGTTGGTACTTCATTTCACCTTAATTAGTTCCTTCCTCCAAATACAGCCACACTGTGGCTTAAGGCTTCAACATTTGAAGAGGGGGACATACAAAGGTTCATTCTAAAACAGTGTAACTTTATATATCCTTTGAAAACAAAAAATACCATCATTCAGAGCTTCATAGTTGACTTAAGTTACACAGAAAAACCTTAGCTCAATTTAGTCCTATCAAGATTCCAGCTTTTTATCTCTCTCAGAACTACAAAATGTGAAATGGAGAACAAAGAGATTAATGAAATTTATTTCTCATTCTTACTCAAACTTATTTGTGGACTTCTTTTAAAAACACATTGTACACCAAGAAGCCATTATCCATAATAGAATTAAGACATCACAATGGATCGCCATTTCACCAGAGCCAACCCCATGTGTCACTTTTTAATGCCTGTCCCAGGAAATGGTTGTAAGTTGTTGAATATGTTTAACATTTTCTTCCTCACTTATTACAGACACACACTATATTATAGCCTTATGACAGCTAATAATTTGGAGTCTTGTTATAAATAAATGTGATTAATGTATGTACATATATTGAAAAATCTTGTATACATTATTTTAATATGTACATTTATTTTATAAATTTTGACTGTTTTAGTTACTAGAGGAAAAATATAGTAGGATTTTTAGGACATCCTTGATTTATAGGGGTGATGGATTTCAGTTTCACATACAACATGGTAAAATGATAAATTAGGATAGCATCAAGATGGCAACATTGGTCATTACACCTTCAGTCTGCCTCATAAGAAGACTAACTAGCAACCATCCATAAAATCTAAGAACACAGAAATGAGGCTAAAGGACCCATTTGGACCACAGAGTGCATTAAGAAGGGTAGGAGGAACAGTCACAATCTGACAGCATCACTCCTCCCCCAGGCAGGCACAGTGTGCACCCTGAGGATCTACAGTGAAAAAAAGAGCCCAAGGTGAACATTCAGTTTGCCCACAATTGTAGGTTGCTTCCAAAAGGCCCACGTGGGTCTCGCCTCATGGGGATTTCAGAGTGAATCTGTATTGCTCAAGCCCTGGAGATCAGATTGTGACAAGAAAGGGTGGCAGGCCTTACAGCAACCAACACTGACATCTTGATAGACTGACTTTTCCTCTGAACCAGTGCCCAAGTAGAGATACCAACCAGCAGTTGTGTTCATTTGCAGAATTAAGGTATGAGGTCAGGGCCTCACCCTCCCCCACAAAAAAGAGATTCCAATAACAGTCAAAAAAAAAGAACAACAAAATAGTTTCCAGGAGATTTGCCCAAGGATACTACTGCCAACGTGTCCAAAACCCCAAGCTGCATTGAGTGGCATACAACTGTCCCTGCCAAAGTAAACCTCCTAAAAAGGAGACCACTTACTCAAATGCACAGATACCAACACAAAAAATCAAGGATCATGAGAATTAGGTAAATATGACACCACCAAAGGAAACTAATAAAGCTCTAATAACGGACCCTAAAGAACTGGAACGCTATGAACTCTCAGACAAAAATAATTCAGAATAGTCCTCTTAAAGAAGTTGGAACTAGATGAACACAGAGACAACTAAACAAAATAAGAAAATACATGAGCAAAACAAATTCAACAAAAATAGAAACCATCAAAACAAATTGTACACCTGAAAAACACAAAGGACAGAACTGAAGAATCAAGAGGTTCAACAATAGACTCGACCTAGCAGAAGAATCAGTGAACTGAAAGATAGATCATTTGAAATTATCTTGTCATAGGAGATAGAAGAATGAAAACCTAAAAAGTTTTCAGAATTTGAGACACAATTAGAAAAAATAATGTCTCCATTTTGAAAACTCCAGAAGAAGAAAAAGGAAAATAGAAAGTATACTTAAAGCAATAATGGCTGAAACTCCTGGGGAGAGATACAGACGTTCAAATTAATGAGGCCCAAAAGACCCTAAATAGAACCTAAAAAGGTCTACACCAAGACACATTATAAATAAGTCTTCAAGTCAAAGACAAGTTCCATTTCAAGATTGCAACATAAGAATTTCCTGAATTCATCTCCCATAGACATACTACATCTACAGCTACATATGGAACAGTTTCCTCTGGGGGAAAAAAGACCCTGAAAAACTAGCTGAACTCCTATGCATCAGGTGAACAAGGAAAAACATATCAAAATGGGTAGGAGAGGCTAAGACACAACCTTATTATAATCCCCCACCTCCAGTGCAGTGACCCACAATCAATAGGGAGCTCAAATCCCCAAGCTTTTCCATGACGAGGAGATTCCAAAAGAAAGAACAAGTTAAAACACCAGAAAGCGTCTTTATGAAACAAATAAGTGATTGCCTGAACAAAGTAAAAACTTCAACAAAGAGGTAGAAATTATAAGAAAGTACCAAATAGTTTGTGACTTCTAAAGAATACAATAACGGCACTGAAAAATACAATAGAGTTGTTCAATAGTAGACTGCATGAAGCAGAAGAAAAGATCAGTGAACTCATAGACAGGGTAGTGAAAATCATTCAATCAGAGCAACAAAAAATAATAAATAAGAATGAAAGAAAAAGTTAAGACAGCTTAAGGGACTTAATGGAACACCATCAAACAGGAGTCCCAGAAGGAGAGAGAGAGAGAAAAGGCAGAAAACAATTTGAAGAGTAATGGCTGAAAACTTTCATAACCTGGAGAATAAAACAGCATCCAGATCCAGGATGCCCAAATAAGTTCCAAATAAGAAACACCCAAAGACCCACAACAAAACACATTATAATTAAATTACCCAAATCTAAAGACGATGAAAGAAAAAAGCAAGAGAAAAAGAGCTTGATATATACAAGGAACCTTCTTAAGACCATCACCAGATTTGTCGGCAGAAACTGTGCAGTCCAGAAGGCAACAGCACAATATATTTAAAGTGCTGAAAGAAAAACTTCCAACCAGAATACTCTACCCAGCAAACCTGTCATTCACAATTGAAGGAGAGATAAAAGAAAGTTTTACAGACAAACAGAAGCTAAAGGAGTTAATCACCACTAGACTAGCCTCACAAGAAATGTTAAAGGGATGTCTTTAAGCTGAAACAAAAGGGTGTTAATCAGTAACAGGACATCTGAAAGTATAAATCTCACCGGCAAAGGTAAATATATGCCAATATTCAGAATAATCTCATGTTGTAAAGATAGTGGGTTAATCATTTATAAATCTAATATGAAAGTTAAAAGGTAAAAGTAATCAAAATATAACTAATAATTTCAGGGCTGCACAAGATAAAAAGATATAAATTGTGACATCAAAAACATAAAACAGGAGAAATAAAAATGTAGAACTTTAGAATGCATTCGACTTAAGTTGTTATCAACTTAAAATAAACTTAAAAGTGAAAGTTGTCTTATGTAAGTAAGCTTTATGGTAACCACGAAGCAAAAACTTCTAGCAAAAACACAAGAGATAAAGGAATCTAAGCTTACCACCTAGAGCCCAGAAATAAACCCACGCCAATATGGTCAATTCTGTGACAAAGGAGCAATATACAATGGGGTAAAGACAGTCTCTTCAATTAAATGTTGAGAAAACTGGACGGATAAATGCAAAAGAATGAAACTGGATCACTGTCTTATATGAATAAACTCAAAATAAAGACTTAAGTACTTCTAAAAGATAACATAGGCAGTAAACTCTGACATTGCTTAGGTTTTTGTTTTTTGTTTTTGGTTTTTTTGTTTGTTCGTTTGTTTTTTTTTTTGGATATGTCTCCTTGGGCAAGAGAAACAAAGGAAAAAATAAACAGGACGTCATCAAACTAAAAAGCTCTGCATAGCAAAGGAAACCATCAGCAAAACAAAAAGGCAGCCTACTGAGTGGAGAAGATATTTGCCAATGATATATCTGATTAGAGGTTAATATCCAAAACATAAGAAACTCATACAACTTAACACCAAAAAGCAAACAATACAATTAAAAAGTAGGCAGAGGATCCGAATAGAGATTTCTCCAAAGAGGGCATACAGATGGCCAATAGACATATGAATGAGATGCTCAATATCTCTGATCATCAGAGAAATGCAAATTAAAACCACAATGAATATTGCAATAAAGCTAGTCATAATCTTTTTGCCGGTAGGGTATCTTGTCTTCAATGTGTAAAAAATGCTACATCAGTGAAGTGCAATACAAAGAGGTGTGTCTGTATACCTCAACAAATTAGACAACCTAGAAGAAATGGATAAATTCCCAGAAACTGACCAAGACTGAATCATTAAGAGACGTAAGATCTGAACAGACCAATTACTAGTAAGGAGACTGAATCAGTAATCGAAACCTCCCAACAGAGAAAAGCCCAGGACCAGATGACTTTCCTGGTGAATTCAGTCGAACTGTTAAAAACCAATTAATGCCAGTCCTTCTCAAAATTTTCCAAAGAATAGAAGAGAACACTCCCAAACTCATTTTACAAGGCAAGCATAACCCTGATAACAAAGGCAGATAAGGACACTGCAAGAAAAAACTGTAGGTCACTATCTCTGATGAATATAGGTGCAAAAATTCTTAAAGAAGAAAAAAAAATTAAACAGCACATTAAAATTATACACTACAATTAAGTGGGATTCATCCCTGGGATTTGTAAAGATGGTTCCTCATATGCACATGAATTGGTATAATATGTCACATTGATAGAATGAAAAATGAAAATCATGATCATCTCAATAGATGCAAAAAAGAGCATTTGACAAAATTCAACATCCATTCATGACAAAAACTCTTAACAAATGAAGTACGGAAGGAATGTACCTCAACATAGTAAGGGCTATATATTACAAGCCCACAGCTAACATACTCAGTGGTGAAAGTTTGAAAGTTTTTCCTCTAAGATCAGGGACGAGACAAGGGTGCTCAGTGTCACCACACCTACAGTACTGGACTTCCAAACTACTAGAATTCCTAGCCAGAGCAATCAGGCAAGAAAAAGAAAGGAAAAGCATCAGAATTGGAAATGAAGAAGTAAAATTGACTATGTTGATGGCATGATCTTATATATAGCAAATGTATATAAAGGCTTCACATAAAAATTGTTCATTAGTCAACAAATTCAGTAAAATTGCAGGGTATAAAAATCTATACAAAATCCACTAGTGAAAAAAAACACTAGTTTTTTATATAATAACAAATTATCTGAAAAAGAAAATCTTATATGCAGTAGCATAAAAAACATTAAAATATTTGGTAATCTATCTGAGGAAGTGAAATATCTGTATACTGAAAACTATAAGACATAAGACATTGATGAAAGAAATTAAAGCTACAAATAAATGAAAAGGTATCCCATATCTATAGATTGGAAGAATTAATGCAGATTTTCCCCACTATCCAAAAGTAGACTGACCTATGAAACCTTTGATAAGTTGAAATGGCATAAAAAGAAGCAGTTACTGTTAATTTATATGTAAAAATTTTTAGCATTCCCAAAACTAACCTACCCAGTCATGTAAAACCAAAAACAACACTGACATACCCAAAGCAATCTATAGATTCAGTATAATCCCTAACAAGATTCCATTGGCCGTTTTTACAGTACAGCTATGCTCTGCATAATGATATTTCAGTCAGTGACAGACTGCATATACTCTGGTTGTCCCATAAGATTATACACATGGCTTAGGTGTGAAGTGGACTGTTCCATCTAGGTTTGCATAAGTACACTCTATGATGTTCATTCACCCAGTGACAAAAATTGCCTAATGACACATTTTTCAGACAGTATCCCCGTCGTTAAGTGACTCATAACTAATGGGAAAAAAAATTCTAAAATTTGTATGGAACCACAAAAAGCACCAGATAGCCAAAGCAATCTCGACAAAAAAGAACAAAGTTGGAAGCATCACACTTATTAAATTTGAAACTATATTACAGAGCTGTAGTAATCAAAACGGTATGGTCCTGGCATTAAAAACAGACTGTAAACCAGTGGAACAGAATCAAGAGCCCAGAAATAAATTCATGCATATACAACCAACTAGTATTTGATAAGGGAGTCAAGAATACTCAATGGAGAAATGACATTCTCAATAAATAATTCTGGGTAAATTGGATATTCACATGCAAAAGAATGAAACTAGACCCCTATCTTACACCACTCATAATGGATTTAAAGAGTTAAAATAAGACCTGAAACCATAAAACTCCTAGAAGAAAACATAGGGAAAACGCTCCTTTACCTGGGTCTTGATAATTATTTTTTGATTATGACATTTAAAGCATAAGCAACAAAATTTTAAAAAAAGTTGGACTACATCAAACTATAAAAACTACATAACTAAAGAAACAAAAAAATTAAAAGGCAGCCCTATGAAGTGGGAGAAAATATTTGGAAACCACACATCTGATAAGGGGTTAAAATCCAAAATGTACAAGAAACTCATAACTCAATGGCAAAAAAAAAAAAAAGCAAGGGACATAGATAGACACATTTTCCAAATAAGATCTTTATACTCCTGGCCAACAGTTATATAGAAATATGATAGTCACCTAATTAATGAAATCAAAAAGCACAATGAGATAATGCCTGCATCTGGCTGAATAACTTGTCTCCAAGAACAAAGTGTTACGTGGGATCACGAGGAAAAGAACTTAATTGGCGGAATACATTGGTGCAGTACTATGTGACAATGGCAGTTCCTCAAAATATTAAAAATAGAATTACTGTGTGATCCAACAGTTCCACTTTATATATCTGAAGGAAACAAGTCACTATACCAAAGAGAGATCTACGCCCCATGTTCATTGCAACATTATTTATGATAGCCAATACATGGAAACAACATAAATGTCTATCCGTGGATGAAGGATAAGGAAAATGTGGTGTATATACATACAGTGGAATAGCATTCAGCCACAGAAAAGGAAATCCTACTGCTTGCAACAACATGGGTGGACCTTGAAGACATTTTGCTAAGTGAAGTAAATCAGACAGAGACAAATAATGTATGATCTCAGTTATATATGGATTCTAAAAAAACTCATAGAAACAGAGATCAGACTGGTAATTGCCAGAGGAGGGGTGGTATGGGGGAAATTGGTGAAGATGGTCAAAAGGTACAAACATTCAGTGTAAGTTCTGGGGATGTAATGTATAGCATGCTGGCTATAGTAACAATACTGTATTGTATATTTGAAAACTGCTAGGAAAGTAAACCTTAAATTTTCATCACAAGGAAAAAATTTTGAAGCTATGTGAGGCAGTAGATGTTAACTTATTGTAATTTTACCATAAACATATAGTAAAATGATATGTGTGTGTGTGTGTGTGTGTGTGTGTGTATTAAGTCAACTACCTTGTATACCTTAAACATACAATGTTATATGTCAGTAATATCTCAATATAACTGGAAAAAAATGTTAAATGCCAAATTAATTTCACCATATAATAGCCATCTAAAATTTAAGTATAATGTTTTACTTAAAATTAAAAATTCATATAGCATTTGATGTTCCCCTGAACTCAAGCACCTATTTACACAATATTTCTGAAATGCTTTTATGTTAGAATTAAGAAGTTAACTCTATAGTAAGGCAGGGTCATTGATAAAAATTACATTAGAGATGTTCATTCAGCATATTCAATATTTAGGAACGTTATTGGTTTTGTTGCCCTCAGTAGTCGTTTTTGTATGTCTCGCTTTCTCTGGTTTGTAATGCTTGTGACTAATGATTCCCCTGTGGTACTGGAATGGGTACCCTCACTTCATAGCTGAAAAAATTGACCCACATAAGCAAGGCAGTTTAATGTGGTGGTTAACAGCAGGGACTCTGGGGCCAGGCTGCCTGGGTGGAAATCCTGACTGCTTCAATGGATTGTGTGTGAGCCTTGACCAAAATTTTTTTTAACTTATCTGTGCCTCCATTTCCCTACCTGTTAAGTGGAGATAAATATGTAGAATTCACCTCCTAGTGTGGTGGCAGAATTAAATGAGTTAACATGGATAAAATTCTCAAAACCAAGCCTGGCACATGATAGATGCTACATGTGTGTACTTTTCTTATCATTTCTAGTGCTATAACATAATGACATGTGTTGTATATTAAAACTATCTTGATTGCATCTCAGGTGCTATTCTTAAGAGGAAGAGCTTTTTGGAGATGTTTGGAGTCATACCAAGTTATTAGAAATTTCTGATGCAATATAGTACTCATTATTCACAGCTTAAAAAAACAAACAAACTAACTAACTAAAAATCCCTATCAGAACTAGATTCTAAATGTCCCACTTTTCACCCTCTTCACCTGCAAGCCTGTTCATTGACACAGTGGAGCCGGTTGGGTAGGGCTCCCTCTCCGCCCACTCCCCTCTGATACATAGGTCACCGGTTTACTATAGCCAGCATTGTCCCCTTTAGCTCCTTGAGATTGTTTAAATGTTCTTCACCCCCACTATGAACTGTAACAGTAATATGGATTTTTATTTACAGATAATACAGCAAACACACCAAGTAGTAGAAACGGAGCAAAACAAAGAAATTGAGAAATGGAAAAGACTCGCACAGTTGAAGAATCGTGAGCTGGACAAGTTCCGCACAGAATTAGACTCAATATTAGATGTTCTCAGAGAGCTGCACCGGCAGGGGGTGGTTGTGCCAGTTTCTTTTGCAGATGAAGTGAACGCACCAGAGTATTATTAGACACTCAGAATTCATGTGACTTCCTGGGAACGCCTGAAGATGGATGATGGCTGGGATTGTGCCACTGTCGGAAGGAAGCTTTTGATAACAAGTGTTCCAGTATTTTGCCAGAAAGCAAACAACACAAAAGCAACATTTCAGAATAAATTGCCCTTAACCAATAAGAAACAAAAAAACTTTATGGTATATTTTACTGAAAATCAGTAACCAGTCATATTTTAAATAATTCATGAACAAGTCCCTTTATGTCAGGTGATTAGTGTTAGATTTATTGTAAAAGTTCTCACATGCTAGATATGGAAGGAAAAGAAAATTGCACATATTCTGTCATTGTTGACTTAAGTGTGTATTCTCAATTCTTGGTGCAAAAAAACAGGTCCTCTTATGGAAACGCAGGAAGGAATATGAGAGCACAGTGGCTTGGACAGTCACATTGACAGTCACCTTAATAGGAGAGCTTCCGCCATCATTTTGATGAGAATTGTAACTTCTGTACAAGTAGACAGTGAACTCTTGTGTTCTCCCAGATTTCTATTCCTAACTCTAGGTGCCTTATTTTTGCACTTGATACAGGTACAAAATATATTTCACAAGTGAAATAGGTGAATTTGATTTATTCACTGTTTTAATCTTTCATGCTACATGTCTTAAATGCCAGTTCTTTTTTGTAACTAAGATTTTAAAACAATATTAACATTTTTACTTTATTTAAAAAATAATTTATGTCCATTAGAAAAAACTAAAAGCATGCATAAAAGTAGCCAGATTCTTATTTTATTTTATAATTCCCATTTCCAAAAGCAGATAGTGAGTATATAAAATACTGGTAAGTTAAAGGTATAGCCAGTTTCTTTCAAATGTCCTAGCCCCGTTCTGTCCAGTACATGTACAATGTGAGCCACATGTAATTTCTGATTTTATTGTTGCCACATTTTAAAAGATTTTTTAAAAGATGAAACTAATTTTAGTAATTTATGTAATCTAATGTAGCCAGAATGTGAAAGTTGAGTTTTACGTTTTGGTTTGGTTTTTGTTTTTTTCGTACTAAGTTTCTAAATTCTGATATATTTTACATTTATAGCACATTTCAGTTTGGACTAGACACATTCTATGTGCTCAATAACCACATGCCAATAAATGCAATTATAGAATAATAATGACAAAGTGAATACTTTATAAAGGACAGGTGAAATAGATCTTGGTGAATAGATTATGGGTAGCATAAAATAGATTATGGGTAGCAAACGTGAAATGTGGAAATTAAATTACAAGAAATACAATTAATGTCTTAATGTCCAACATTTTTAATGTCCTTTTCTTGAGAGTAGGTAAAAGCATTAATTATACTTTGCTATTTTTTTATGTAAAATTT